>NW_010202335.1:4929-27790 GCF_000695765.1 Mesitornis unicolor
CCCACCTCTGACCAGGGCCAAGCCAATCAGTGCCCCTGCTAATTCATGTTTTTAAAGGGGGTGCAGGGCATGCTTTGCTCTCTCTCTTTGGCACTGGCCCTGACCAACGTGGCCCCAGGTGCGGGTGGCGTGGCCTTGGCCTTGCCCGGCTGCGCTTCAGCCGGCCCTGACCACAACTTAACCTTAAGCCCCACTGCAGCTTCATCCTGAAAAAAATGAGAGAGAGAGCCGGGATTTCCATAACCATCAGAAAAGACCTGCAGCGGAGAAAGGAGTGGGGCCCGAGGAGAACAACTTTGAAGAACACTAAAGTCAGTTTGAAGGAAAGAAAAGAGAAGGAGGAGGAGGAGGATGCAGAACCCAGGTTTCCCCTTTGCAATCCGTGGCGAGAGTCAGGTTGACTGGTCATGTGTGGGGGAACTGTGACCATGGGCAGACCCAGACTGGAGTTTTTATGGACTTGGGTTGAAGCAGTTTTGTGTGTGAGGGAAACTGCAGCTGTGGGCAGACCCATATTGGACTTTTGAGGACTTTTTTTCCCCTATGGAAAGGGGGCCACGTGGAAGCAGAGAGAGACAATGGGCTGAGGTTTTTTTTCCTATCCCCTTAAGAAGCACGTGGCAGGAAGACCGACTGCAAGCCCTCACTCCCATTCCCTTGCACCTCAAGGCAAAGGGGGAGGGGGAAGGTGAAGGAACGGTGAACAAATGCTGAGTCCGGGAAGAAGGGAGGGGTGGGGGGAAGATGTTTTGATTTTAAGATCTGGTTGAATTTCCCATTGTTCTACTCTGATGTTGGTAACAAATTAAAATTGTTTTGTTTTTTTTTTTTATTCCTTATGATGAATCTGTGTTTTGCCTGTGATCTGTTTAAGTGGTGAGAAGCCCTCCTAGTCCTTATTTTGACTAGCCTCTTTTTTGGGGCATCGTGGTGCTCTTTTATGCATTAGGCCTAATCCACAACGAACCCTAAAACCACAAACACTGTAGTTAAGCACCTGTCAGTGTTTATAAGCACTTTCTTTGGTGAAATTCGACTTGGCTTTTTAGTTTCTATACCAGAGGTAGCTTGTACTTCAAGCTTAAAAGCCAACCACTTCAAATGTTTTTGAATTATGCTTCTGTAGAAATGAAGTTCTCACAAGTTCCATCTGGTATTCTGGAAATGGAAGTTAATGACAGTAGGTTGCATATATGTCTATATCTATCTTCAGTCAGATATTTCTTTATGTTGGCATAGGATTTTTAAGAATTTTAATACTTTCCACAGATGGCTTTCATGAGTTTCCTTCAGCTGGAGGAAGTCCCACGGTACTCTTACACAAGTATTTGAAAACTATGAGCACAGGAGAAGGTCATAATTTATTTAAGAATTTCAGGGGAATTTTCTCTAGAGTAAATCGTGAGATTGAAGACATATGGTAGTTTTTTGTCTACAACTAGGACGTTCATAGCTGATATCATCTATCAAAGGGAACACATAGTGTTCAGATCATGAAATCACATAATCATATAATCACAGAATGTGTTGGGTTGGAAGGGACCTTTACAGGTCTTCTCATCCAAGACCTCATCAATGAGAAGGGACATGTTCAACTTAACGCTGTTAAGGCCAAACTTTGAGTGCTGTGTCTTGTTCTAGGCCTCTCAGTACAAGAGAGAACACCTGAGCTGAGGATGTGAAGATGGAGACAGACTGTTCTGAGAATGGAGAAGAGGTAGTTGAAACAAATTCAAATTCAAATACAGAAAATTATATTCAAACTTGAGAAACTTTTTTACTGTTAAGGCTGCCAAATGCCTGGAAAGATAGCATGGAGAGGTTGTACAGTCTCCATTCCTGGCGGTATTCAAAACCTAGTGGACACAGCCCTGAGTCACCTACTCGAGTTCATCTCACTAACAGCAGAGGGGTTTGGACTAAGATATCTTCACAAGCCCCCTACAACATAACTCATGCTGTGATCCCATAGATCTATGTTAATAACAAGAACAGTAACATGTTGACTCCAGAATATTTTCCCACTCCAAAACCTCCCCTTTCAGAAAGCCAACATCAAAGTACTTGGATAGAGGTAAATCAAGGTAATAAACTCAATCCCTTGCTTCGAAATGAGTAAAATGTAGTGTTTCAGGGAAAATAAGTAAAATAGTCTTCCTTTCTAAAAGAGAATGAGACAAGCAAAGTACTCTGAAAGTGAAAAGACAATTATGTCTGATTTAAATAAATCTAAACTACACAATGTAATTAATTATTTAATGCTTGCTGAACTTATTCTAAATTGGGTTTTTTATATATATATTAATGCATGATATCTTTATGCTGTTATATTCTTTATCAGGCAGTGTTTCAGAGACGTAAGAGGTGACATAAACTCCTTTGATCCAGAATGCTCTAAATTTTAATTCTTATTTGAATATATATCATTTTCTTAATATTGTTTCTTTAAGACTCATAAAACTATTCTTTTCTTGAAGTTAAATTGCTTTAGAATCACAAATATCACAATTTGGGAGTTATTATATAAATAAAATTCTGTCCTTGAAATTTTTTTCAATGGTATTAAAAATTGTCCATTAGTACTTCTTATACAGAATTTATTCTTAAAAATCTAACGTGTGTGTATCTTTGAGGAAATAAGTATAAAATAACTTGCCAGAGAAACATCAAATTTGGACATGAAATGTCTACAAATGTGAGATTTCAGTATCTTGCAGAGAAAATTGGAAACTTATTATGCTTCTAACTCTTTTAATCCCAGAAGAGATGAACATTTCTTTCTCAATTAAGGTTCCTGTCATACCAAAAAAATACTTTTGTAGAATAAATTTGTTCAGTAGCTGCAATAGGTGGTTGCAATAGCATGTAGCTGGGATTCAAATATATTACCTAATTGTGGCATGTAGACATTGTTATATAGTGTTTATATGTTAGTTTATTTTATTTAAATGGTTTAAAAATGTTTAGAAGATTAATAAGGGGAAGGACTCCTCCATTTTCCCTTTTCTCCATAGTATATTAAAACATTAAGCTGTAATAAACTTTGAACAGTATTTTACTTCCTGCAAAAGTTAAGCTATTTTTGTTATAAATACAGCATGAAATTAGTGTTTATTTAATTAACTGCCTTCCCTATATCTTAGATAAGAGCAAGAATTGTGAGGCAATGTGTGTTGTTTTGTGCAGGTCTGAGACTTCAATACAAAACAATAAGAAAATTTAAATCTCAACATATACATTAAAGAAGCTGTCTGCAGCTTTCTTCTCTGACCTTGAGATCTACATGTATACTTACTTTCAAAATACAACATCACCTCTACTTCACCCTTCTCAAAAGAATATCTAGAACCAAATTGAAACAATCTGAAAGTATGTTCCAATTCTTTGACTAAATTAATAACAAGTATTTGTAATTGGAAAGAGATATTTTTTCTAAAATAATTATCTTATACTAAGCAACAGCTATATATAACAAGTTACATCTACTTTGATTTTAAGTATAATTACGAGCTATGATAGATTCTGGGTATAGCTGGGGAAGGTGTCACAATCTGGGATGTCTCTTTTTTCCTTTAATTTACAACATAATAAATGTAAAACAAGGAATCTTGTAAAGAACAGCAATAAACATTTGGTTTTTGAAGTGCTTTACTTCCAAAACTAGATCTCCAAAAGAGTTAATTTATTTTACCAATATTTTGGTCAATATATTTGTGTGTTTTAGACAGTGTGTATTTTTCATTTAGGGTCCTTAACATGCATCCCTTGCCTTAAAGATGTTGTTCTCTTCCCTCTCTGGTATAGCTTAGTGGGCATGGTGGTGTTAGGTTGATGGTTCGATTTGATTATATAAGAGATCTCTTCCAACCTTAATGATTCTATGATTCTATGAATTTGTTTAAATAATTAATGTAACTGAACACTTCTTTCCTTATCTAAGCCCAGATTTATCTACTGGCTGGATGGTCAGGCCCAAAGAGTTGTGGTGAATGGAGTTAAATCCATCTGGTGGCTGGTCACAAGTGGTGTTCCCCAGGGCTCAGTACTGGGGCTGCTTCTGTTTAATATCTTTGTCAATGAAATGGATGAGGGAATTGAGTGAACCTTGAGTAAGTTTGCAGATGACACTAAACTGGATAGGAGTGTTGATCTGCCTAAGAGCAGACGGTTTACAGAGGGACATAGACAGGCTGGATCAATGGGCTGAGGCCAATTCCGTGAGGTTCAACAAGGTCAAGTGCTGGGTCCTGCACTTGGGTCACAACAACCCCATGCAATGCTACAAGCTTGGAGAGGTGTAGA
This sequence comes from Mesitornis unicolor, assembly GCF_000695765.1. Classification (NCBI taxonomy): domain Eukaryota; kingdom Metazoa; phylum Chordata; class Aves; order Mesitornithiformes; family Mesitornithidae; genus Mesitornis; species Mesitornis unicolor. Next base: position 9,232 of record NW_010202335.1, read on the forward strand.
AGTTTAGGCCCAGTGAGTAATTGAGCACCACAATACCCCCTAAAAAAAAAGTGGCTAGGCAAGGACTGGGAGAGCTTCTCACCACTTAAAAAGGTCACAGGCAAAAGACACTTATCATAAGGATTAAAAATAAAAACATTTGAATTTGTTACCAACATCAGAGTAGAACAATGGGAGATAGAACCAGATCTTAAAGTCGAAACACCTTCCCCCCACCCCTCCCTTCTTCCCAGGCTCAGCTTTGTTCCTGGTTTCTTCACCTTCCCCTTTTCCCTTGAGGCACAGGTGGGAGGAGAATAGGGGTTGCAGTCTGTTCATGCCATGTGGTCCTCAAAGGTAGCAAGGACTCTGCCCATCCTCTCTCTCTGCTTTCAGGTGACACCCTTTCCACAAGACAAAAAGTCCTCAAAAGTCCAATACTGGTCTGTCTACAGCTGCAGTTTCCCTCATGCACAAAACTTTTTCAGCTCAAGTCCACAAAGCTCCAATCTGGGTCTGCCCATGGTCACAGTTCCTTCATACACAAGCTGCTCCAGCACACACTTCCCAGAGTCACAGCTTCTTCAGGCCCTGCCCCACTAGTGAACTCTACAGGCTGCAGGCAAGTTGACCTGGCTCCCACCACAGGTTGCAAAAGGGGAACCTGGGCTCTGTGTCAATATAAACATTAATGTTTATAAATTTGTAAAGGGCGAGTATCAGAAGGAGCCAGGCTCTTCTTTCTGATGTCAAATGATAGGACAAGGGGCAATGGGAGCAAGCTGGAGCATAGGAGGTTCCATGTGAACATGAAGAAAAACTTCTTTACTGTAAGGGTGACAGAGCACTGGAACAGGTTGTCCAGAGAGCTTGTGGAGTCTCCTTCTCTGGAGATATTCAAGACCCGCCTGGATGCATTCCTGTGTGACCTAGTCTAGGTGATCCTGCTCTGGCAGGGGGGTTGGACTATATGATCTCTCAAGGTCCCTTCCAACTCCTAATGTTCTGTGATTCTGTGATTCCTCCCCCCTCTCCTTTCTATCCTTCAACCGACCTTGGTGTTCTACAAAGTTGTTCTTCTCAGGCCCCACTCCTTTCTCCACTGCAGGTCTCTTCTGATGGTTCTGAAGGGTTCATGGCTCTCTCTCTTTCTGGGCTGGAGCTGCAGCGGGACTTAAGCTTAAATTGGGGTCAGGCTGGGCAGGACTGGGGCCACCTCACCCACACCTGGGGCCACGCTGATCGGGGTCGGTGCCAGAGAGAGCCAGAGCATGCCCTGCAACCTTCTTAAATACATGAATTTGCAGGGATGCTGATTGGCTTGGCCCCGGTCAGAGGTGGGTCTGACAAAGGAAAAGAGAGAGCTTTTCAGGTAGCTTCTTGAAGGGCTATCTTCATCACCCTTCCCCCATTACCAAAGACACAACCAAAAAAACCCTCACAGAAAACCCAATACAAGAGGAGTGGGTGTAAAGCCGCATGAAGGAGAAGGACCTGGAAGTGTTGGTCAACAGCCAGATGAATATCAGCTGGCAGAGTGCCTAGGTGGCACCAGCAGGTTTAGGGAAGTTATTCTTCCCCTGTACTCAGCACTGGTGAGGCCGCCTCTCTAATACTGTGTTCAGTTTTGGGCCCCTCACTACAAGAAGGACATTGAGGCACCGGAGCTTGTCCAAAGAAGGTCAACAAAGCTGATGAAGAGTTTAGAGAGCAAGTCTTATGAGGAGTGGCTGAGAGAGCTAGGGTTGTTTAGTCTGGAGAAACGGAGACTGAGGAGACACCTTGTTGCCCTCTACAACTACCTGAAAGAAGGTTGTAGCAAGTTGAGGGTCAGTCTCTTCTTCTCTGTAGCTAGTGATAGGACAAAGGGTAATGGTCTCAATTTGCACCGAGGGAGATTTAGGTTGAATATTATGGGGAATTTCTTTACTGTATGGGTTGTCAAGCACTGGAACAGACTGTCCAGGGAGGTGGTTGAGTCACCGTCCCTGGAGGTGTTTAAAAGATGACTAGATGTTATGCTTAGGGACATGGCTTAGTGGTGGACTTAGTAAGGCTGGATCAATGATTGGACTCCACTATCTTAAAGGTATTTTCCAACCAAAGCCATTCTATGATTCTGTTGTGAAGCTTCTCTAGTATAACCTTCTGGGGTTCTCAGAGAAGCCTTTGAAAGAAATAGATTAAAACTGAGAACCTTGTATGAAAAATTAGTCATACCAGTAAATTAGTATATCTAAGCTTATAATTTGTTGAAACATTTAGACCTATAAGTATGCTGTCCACAATATTTCATTTAAGATTATGAGGTGTATTTCATGCTTTATGAACTTTCATCTGTGAAGCATGTTAATAACCTTTGTGTATACATAGAAACACAACAACTCCAATTTTATATCAGAAGAACAATCCATTTAAGCCACTATCAAATATTCAACAGAGCACACATTATGTGCTTAAAGAAAGTATATAAAATACATGAAATAAGAAAGAAAAAAGATTTTTTCTTGGGTATCTCAGCTTCTGTCACAATTTCACTGCTCTTAAATCAATAAGAAGAAAAAAATCCTGGTCCCACTTACAGCTAGCATAGCTAAAGGCCTACCACAGACTCCTTGAACCTGTATTCAGTTGCTTTTACCTGCTTTCCATGATCTGTCTACTTGGTCCTATAAAGGTTGCTGCCCAATTAACCAGAGGATTGAAGGGGAAAATGTCTTTGCCATATCTGCCTTCTTTGAGATGAATTATTTATCCCAAAAGAGTTAAGTAATTTCTAGAGAAGACCTATTTCACTTTTGTCGCATGTGAAAATAAAGGCCATTATAAAGTGTATTATGAAGCATATTTGTGTTAATCTCTCCCCAGCATAGATCAACACCATAACATTCAGAAAAAGCAAAGATGATTTTATGGTTTATTGGTTTATTTCCCTTAGAAGTATAATCACAGGACTAGAAGGCTACTTTCTTAGACTCCTTGTAAGAAGAAAAAATAATGAGAAAAAGCACCATGTGTCAATCTGCAGGAATTCAGATAATATTACTGTAAACTAATTTAATTTACCATTTACTTATTTTAATGAATTGAAGTCTAGGAACATATATGAGGATTCCTATCCTACCATCATCAGTTAGATGGAAAATATAGTTCAAGACACAGGCAAGGAAGATAAAGTTATCTGGGTAATTTAGAGCACAATTTGAATATTTCCTACTTATATCCTGTATGTTCTATAACAAATCATATCTGGGTACCTTTGGGAATCTGTACCTTATCTCTCCATGAAACCACATATTTTAAAAAGACAACATAAATTACTCTTGTAGTGCCAAAATATTGGTTATTATTAGACAATAATTTAATTGGTTAATCAAATTATTTATCATAAATTGAAAACAGAAGGAAGGTACATTCTAGATTTTAGTTTTCCTTAAAAGCTGTATTTTTTAAAATCTTAAACACATAATGGTGATTAAATACGTGATACATTGCATTATTATAAAATCTTCAAGGCGAGAAAAGACAGGACTGTGAGCAGAAATCTTTGTCTAAAGATATAAAGAATTCCTGAAGAGAAAGAAAATGGAAGTCTTCTTTTTTTCAATCCTGAAGTTAAAAAAACCCTTTCATGCTAGATCCTCTTACATCAAAATACTACTAGAGAAAATTTTGTAATTTTGTAAATATTGTAAACCTTGAAAATATGATCCTATATTGGAAGTGATGACAGAATGTTGATTATAGTTTTGTGACTGTGACCTTGCAATTATGCCACATACACCAGCTGTAATGAGTATCTATGAACATGAATTGAGCTCCTGCCAGATTATGAGTAGGACATGGCTTTTTGCAGTCCATACCAGTGTGCTACTTACTGAGTATAAAATATTTTGTCTTTAACCTTTTATGTTTGTTTGTTTTATATATAGTTTCTCCTAGTAATGAGTTCAATTGTACCAAATGTAGAGTATTAAAGTGGAAACATATAAGTAAAATTTGCATATATATAGACAGACTTATCTACACAGCTGCATATGTGTCTGCATATGTCTTGGCACAGTGCCAAAACTTTAACTAGTGTCTATTGCTTTGAAGTGAAGATAAATACTGATTTTGAGAGAAAATTGAAGTCATAAACATTGACCCATATTCAAACTGTTAGACTGTAACTACAGGTTAAATTCCCTATGAGTGAATCATGAGTGAAGCTGGTTTTCACCGGAGAAAAAAAGTTGTACTGTAGAAAATGAAAAGCCTTGTCTATTTGAAGCTATTTGTTGAACAACAAGATGTGCATATATTTTATGATTTACACATAAGGTGAAATAATGAGTCATTTTGTACAGTTGAACTCAATGATTTTATTTATCCTAGTGAAACTGTAGCATGTTCTGAGGAGTTACTTGAAAGTTGAATCTGTACTATTAGAACATCTGTTTCTTGTAACGATGTGAGTTCTTTAATATCTTAGTTTTTTAGACATACATAATTGTTCTGCACACCAGGCAACTTGGGGAAGAAAGAGAACAGTCTGGCTTTTATAATCTATTTATTTCTTTGAGTTATTGTTTGTTTGTCTGCTTATGACAATTATTATTCTTGGAATGAATGAACACTGAATACATTATATTCTAACCCTTAGAGCTTTATACATCCTGGGTTTTATCTGTAAAGTTGCAAACAAACCAAATTTAAATATTGCACCATTAAAAGTAATCCAGCTTGACTGTTCAAATTATTTGTGCATCTACAGTACATGCTCTCCTGATTGTTTTTACTTGTAAAATATTACCATATAAAATCAAACAGACAATTTAAGTTTACAAATGTGGGGTAAATATATTACCAATGTGACACTGTAATATAGTGACAGATATTGTATGGTAACATTGTAATGGCCCACAGCCAGTGAATTTTTCTGTGCAGATGGTCCTTGCACCTGCAAGCTATTGAAAGGTACCATTTTTTGAAAGCTATGTTTAGATCTCATGAGAAGGCCTTTTTTGAATGTTAATGCAATGCCCAGAAATTCTGGCTTGTAGCAATTATTTCTACTGTGATGAGATTAAGTTTTGTTTATCTCTTTTATAAAAAAGTATCATGGTGGAAACCTGCATTGCTCAAAGAATAAAGCCTTAACAGGCTATATGTGAGGATAATTACGGAATCAGTTGGATTTAAAAATAATGTCTCAAATACTCCAGTGGTTTGCATATTGCGCCATCACTGACACCTGTTTGTATTGGGTTCAACATGGATGTTATGTTCCATCCTACTGCTTAGTACCAGCTATTTGAACTCATCTGGCACAAATATCAGTTATTACATAGTAGCATTTAAAGTAAGGAAAATCATAGCTTTAATGTATTTCAGAAAAACTTCATTGTTACATTGTAGTGTTACATCTGTATCAGAATTATTATTAAAAAGTATAACTGTAATTTACAAAGCATTTGCAAAGTTATCACATATATGAACTCCATTTCAAGATCTACGGAGAGTGTACTCACCTAGATTTTACATTTAGCTATGCTGTATATCTCCAATGAGAATGATGTAACAGTATCATATATGTTGCTTATATAATATCATCAGTAAAAATATTTAGTAAAATTAGTAATTGATCCTTCTTACAGCCCCATTTGGTTGTGCTTATTTATAGCCATTTTTCTCTTTTTATCAATTTTTGGTTACTATCTTGAAAAATGGGAATTAGTAAAGTGTTTATGATAAAAAAGCTATTTATTTGATAGCAGTTACTGAAAGTCGATTTTAACCCTGAATTGAAAATTAAAACTTTTATATGTGAAAAATTGCTACAAACATAACTATTCAAATGTTTGTTTTTTCTTTTTCAAGTGGTGACACATACTTTTAAAGATGTTTTCCTTCAGAGAATGATGTTCTTATACACTTGAAATTTATTAAATATGTTATAAAATTCCCACACTTTAAAAATGATTGTAAGTTCTTTCCAGAGCACTTTGAAAATGTGTTAACTTAGTTCAACGCTAATTACCATTCTCACTTTGAATGCTAATACGTTTTATTCATGTATCTTAAAGTTGGTGGAAATAACAGATCTTGAGTGGGTAGTTAACCAATGTTCAAGTTATATTATGATTTCCATTCCCTAAGCAAACCATGAAACTGCAGTTTTGCTGAAATAATTAACAAGATTTTGACCCTCCGCTCTGGTTTTAAAGTGGCATTTGTCATCAGAAGATCAAATAGAAAAACTAACAGAACTCAAAAAGAGAAGAAACAAAAATATACAACCACTGAAAACCATCAGTCTCAGATGCAAAACACAATGAGCTGACCTTTCTTTGCTGGATCAAAAGTCATGAAAGAAAAGAGGTAGACCGATGAGGATTCTGAAGGATCTGAGATCTTACTACTCACTGTGGAACCAAGTACCTTTTGAACTGACACCAGTGTCTGCAGAAGAGATTCCTGAAAGAGCATAAACACATAGATAGTATTTAGGTATTAGCAGACAAAATGATGAGGCGTTATGTCTAAAAGGTTTGCAACTAATTGTTATAAACCATCTCACTGAGACAAATTTTATGATACAGGTTTCAAAGGTCTGAAAATCTTAGTCAATTCAGAAACTCTGCTGCTCATGCTCCAAATATTTGTACAATGAAGGCAAACAGTCATATATAGATTTGTCAGATCAATGACAAAAAACACGTAGGTAGATATATTTCAGTTTTGGAACCATGTGGAAAAACTTATTTATGACTAGTTGACATGGAAAGCAATCAGATTCATGCTGATCATAGGGAAAACTAAAATCTCTACACACACCCAGAAGACAGCACTTATGGATTCAGGCTGTTATAGGCATTACTGCCTGGATCACAAGGTTTAAACCAGCAGGAAAATTATGTTAAATCACAGCAGATTAATCTGCCTAAAGCCCAATTAGAACATAATTTGATAACTGTTTAGCAGTTATATACAAGTGCACTGGCATAAATGTAAAAAATGTGAAGGTCACACCTGAAGATTTGGGCCAACGTATGTCGGCCTCAGAGTGAGTACATAGACAGATTCTTAAAGGATGCATGAAGTTTTTGTTTATCTTCAACTCTGAATTATAGAACACATCTTTTCTGTAGTTTGACTACTATTTGACTAAAGTTAGCAGTAGTGTGGCCATGTTCTCTGGTGGGAGCAGAACAACATTGCTTCTATCATCATAAGTCTTCAAAATTAATTTTGTTGGCTGGAGTTTGGGCCAAGGACTGCATCTGAACTTTCTGTGTGCAGGAATAAATGGAGTGATATTGAAAACATGAGCAAAATGAACATAAAAGTCTTAGTCAAGAAACAGGATTGAAAATTCATCTATGCATTTTAAGCTCTAATCATAAAAATATATTTAAATACAATTATATTTTTATAATGAAAGTGCAAACAGGTTGAGACATTTGAGTTTATCCTTATGAGTGACTGAGGTACAACCACCTTTTAATTGCACCTAGTTCAGATTTTTATGCATTTTAATTTTTCCATTTATTTCAGTCTCCTTGTCAGTAGCGTTCAATAAAGATAGTGAAAAGATATCTTATTTCTGACTTCATAGCTCCATAATTTATGTTGCAACTCCCTGAATTGTAAAAATACAAAAAAAATCAACTTGAACTTACTGATTTGTGTTAAAAAAAATATAGAAGTTAATTGCATTCTCAGGGATTTACATTATGACAAATGAAATATCAAGGGAAGGAAATAATTTGTTTTTTAATTTTTACTATGATCACATTGACATGAATCTAACAGATAAATGGGTGAACCATGTGAAGACTTTTTCTAAAAAACTTTACTGTACAGTCTGGTATTTAAAAAAATTTAATTATCTTAGTTATTTTTATAGTCCTTTTTATTATGCATTTATGACATTTTGCCGGTCTTCCAGTTACATCTGTGTTATTTTATACATGAATACAATGCTGGGGTGTATACAGGGTAAGAAATGTGGCACAAAACCACAGCATTGAAGCTCTGTTTATCCTCCCACTAAAATCAATAGGAAAGACATTTGCTTAAAAGAGATATATAAGACATAATTAATCTGTATGAACTCATAAAAAATAATACCTCTAAATGAAATATTTTCTTGACAGTATAAGATTCATATTTTAATGTTCTTCTGAGAAGTTTGATTGTGATGTTGATGATTAAATAGGAATTACTTTAAATTGCATTGTCATTACACTGCCCTTGAACTTTTCCAGTTGTGACTATGATGTTTTGAATAATTTATAAACACATTTTTCTCTCTTTTTATCCAGTAAACAGAGAACTTCTCACTTACTTAAAAACAGAAACACAATACAGATTTTACTGCTGAAAAAAACTCTGGCAAAGAAAAAGGATGGTGCTAAAATTATGTTTGCGAAGTCTACTGGGTTTTTCTGGCAAGGTTTTGGTAGCGGGGGTTGCTACAGGGATAGCTTCTGTGATAAGCTACTAGAGGCTTCCACTATGGGCGGTAGAAGCAATGCTAGCTGGCTCCAGGATGGAGTTGCTGCTGGTCAAGGCCAAGTCAATCAGAGACAGTGGTAGTACCTCTATGACAACATATTTAAGAAAGGGAAACTGCAACTGCAGCTGAAGAGAGGAGTGAGAATATGTAAGCGAAACAAATCTGCAGACACCAAGGTCAGGGAAGAAGGAGGGGGAGGAGGTGCTCCAGGTGCCAGAGCAGAGATTCCCCTGCAGCCCATAGTGAAGACCATAGTGGGACAGGCTGTCTCCCTGCAGCCCATGGAGGTTAACAGTGAAGTTAATAGTTTCCCCAAGACAAGTCTGTTTTGCCCATGACATTAATTGGTGGGTGATCTCTCCCTTTCCTTATCTTGACCCACAAGCCTTTCGCTGCATTTTCTCTCTCCTGTCCAGCTTAGGAAGAAAAGTGATACAGCAGCTTGATGGGCACCTGGTGTCCAATCAGAGTCAATTGGCCACACAAGTATGTTCTTGTCTTCTTCCCTCCTGCCCCATAAATACTTTGTAAGAAATGACACCATAACACAAGTTTTGTTTATAATGTTTACTAATCTCTTTTCTCTGTAGTTCTGGCAAAAAGGGGAGCAGATCGAGATATCAGGTAAAAGGTATTGCAGAAGTTTCCAGTCACTAAATAGTTTCTATGTGGTTGTATGCACTTTGTACTAATTTATAGAACCGGCTAGGATTTTTTTGCAAGAAAGACTTTGTCATATAGAATATTCTTTCAGTGTAGTACAAATTCCATAGAAAACTTCAACTGAAACCACCTTTTCCAAATAAAATCAGTGATAGGAATAAGAAAGTAATTCTGACAAGGCGAACAGTCAGGAGATGAGATTGAGTGACAGGGACATATATGAGAAAGAACAGCAAGGGTGAAAGACCCAGCTTTTCATTACTTAACCTGGCTGCCTGTCTGCCTAAGCCTGAAAATTGGTTCATTTTAAACTTTGAATGTCCAGCTTTCAGAAGTTTATTGCTCAAAGGCACTAATCAAAATTGATAAGTGACTTCATAAAGCAAGAGAGCATTCCAAAGAAATCCCTAACTGGAATTTTTGAGAAATTGTTATTTTTAATATCATGAATGGAAGATTTTTTAATTTCTTCCACAGAAATCTTGACCTATTTAATTGAAAAGAAATTCTGTTTCCCAATTATCTTGTGCATGGATATGTTTATGTAGTCTGTCAAACATGCAGTGCTATGCAGCCATCAGAGGCAACTGAAAGCATGGTGAGGCACCAAAAGCTGTACTCCTTATCTTACTTGGTGTGCCACCTAGATTATTGCAGATTGTTTTTTGAGATAACTTTGCTTTAAGAAGCTTACACTACTTCATGAGGGAGTAACTTTTTGGAAATACTCCACATAATTCTGTACAACATTAATTTGTTCAGCTTGTTCAATTTTGAAGTAATTAGGACAAGCAAGTTATTCAGAAAGATACCTTAGATTTGTAAATATCAGATTTATAGGTCTTGATGTTGATAATTGCTGCTAGCCCACATTTTGCTATTTATTGTTTATTGCTTGTAATATACTTATTGTATGTCTTATTAAATCCTCACAAACTGCAAGTGAAAATTCAGACCTTAGATTAAGATGTTAATAATTTACGTGCACATAGTTGCATCTGTGCTAAAAGGTAGTGTGAAAATTACAAGGTTAGCTGTAAACATAGCTATCTTGTGTATTGTGAACAATCTAGTTGGCATTACATTGAAAAGCATGGCAAATTACACAGCACTGAGGTCTGCTGCTGCAGGTAAATTGCTCTTCACACCTAAACTACCTTATTTATGACTAGTCTGTGTATCTCCACACAATTTTGCTTTTATAAAGCAGATATACTCACAGACCAACGGAAAAAGTTACAAGGTATCTGAAGATTATATTAATAGTGCAAAGTAAAGGCTTTGTTTTTCCATTCCAAGCTTTGGGATAGCAGCTTCTGAATGTTTGCAAGCTACTCCACCTCTTTTTTATCTTCTAATCTCCATTCAGAAAATTGTAATACTTCTCTTACGTTCTGTTAGCTTTTTGTATGCCATTGCTTTAATCATTAGATTCTACTGCCTGGCTTGTCAGTATGATGCTAATGCAATTAAAGATATTCATCCTTGCAAAATGTTGTAAAATTAATGTGTCTAATTGTAAACCACACTGTGAAGTGTCTTGCATCAGAAAAGCAGAAGGGATTATGAAAAAGGTACAAAAGAGAAGAAAGGGAAAAGATAGAAACAGTTGTTCACACCTGTGAACATTTCCTGTTTTTCTACTCTGTAAAAAAAAAAAAGATATAACCTCATATGCAGACTTCACTGTGAAGTCAAGCAAATTCAGATCAGTAATATATGGAGGGTTTTTTTTCCTTCTAGCAATTCAGAGGACTTGTTGCAAAAATGGGGAAAACAAATCCGGTCTTGTGAGGCCGGCACCGAATATGCGACAGACACAAATCGGGAAACAAATAGTAATCGTTTATTTACAGCAACATTTACAGGTTCTTTTGCATTGCCGGTGATAAATTAAAAGTTACAGCTACACTAAAGGTTTTATAACTAATAGAATACCAACAACAACGCACTATGAAACACACAAACACCAACAACAACAACTTGCCCTCAGTAAGCCTGGGTACCTGGCAAATAAACAAGCCCGTTTGAACAGAAATACAGTGGAGCAAAACCAAGAATACACTTAGGGAAAATTAGAAATGAATCTGAGAAGGGAAATATCAAGTACACTCAGGGAATATGTACCTGAGGAAAAATATAAAATACACTCAGGGAATATGAACCTGAGGAGAAAATATATCACTCAGCATTAGCTGAGGTAAATAATCTTACCCACAAGGTGACCCGAGTGGTGGGGATGGAGAGGGAGCGAATTCGTCAATCTGTCCAGTTCATCGGTATGTTTCCGAGTTCATCCTGTCCTGCCAAATAAGGGCTCCCATGTAAGTTACCTTGGCCAGCATTCTGACCAAGGGGGAAGGTTCTCATCAATCCATGGCTGGAGAAGTAACTCCCCCTTTCTAGCATGAATCTTAGGGTTTTTAGCCCCTGATGTACATGACAGCAGGCAGGAGGATGCCTGAGTGGATTAGACCACCTAGGGTGTTTGTCTTTAGTTATTACTCAAATTTCTCCATTACATCACTGGGGCATACTTGCAGGTGGGGATGACTATAGACAATCTTATCAGTTATGTTAATGTCACAAAGTCTGTTAATTCACACCTGCATGGGTAGAGGTAATGGTTCCTTTGTTTGGGGTGGAAAGAAATGGGGGCCTGGGACCATGAGGCCTCCACCTCATCTCACACTCCTCCAGGCATCCAGATAACATCAGTGCTTGTCACCTCGCCCAGTGCTGAGTTTCATGCTTCCAGGCATGCAGCTACCTGGTGTACGTGACTTGGACTTTGTGACTAACTTTTTTTCTCTCTCTACAGGACTACTCATCATTAGTTATCTTAAAATAAATGCCCAATACGTTTCTAAAATAATATGTCATAACTGAAGTTGAAGTAATTTTCCATTGGTTTTCCTACCTGAAAGCATAAAATGCAGATAAAATTGTAAATTAGAACTTTCAAAATAATTTAATGCAATGGATAGCTGATTTGAGGCCAGCCAGCTGAATATAGATGCATATTTGCAGCAATGCTTCAGTGGCAAATTCAGTAAGCTGAACTTTTTTCCATTGAAAACAGAAATATGAAGCAAGATCTCAATCTATGTAATTTTCCAACACATGTTTGAAAATAGGAAAGGTGTGAAGACTAAAGCTGTTCACATTTTAAAATCATAATGAGCTTTTCAGTCAGGTTTGTTACAATTTGATTCCACCTCAAAGTGAAAAGGACTATAAATCTCTACATATTACAGCCTCATAATGTGGCAGCTCTGAAGCACACAAGTGGAACTAGCATAGATGTCTACTATGGCAGCAGAAGACTACAAATATAGAGTTCCTCTGAGATCTTATACTATACGTATACATATACACATACGCATACGTATACGTATACATATACATGGCAGACGAACAAAACATGGGTCTCAGAAAACAGAAAAGATAAGTTGGAGTTGAATGCCAAATCAATGTATATTTATGATTTATATGAAATCATATTTAATTTATTTGTTGCTTATGGACTGTGCATATATACTGATGGCTAGAGTAGAAATATGTTTACATTGGCAGAGAAGATAACCTGCTTTGCAAGAACAGTATTGTAGTGCTTGTTATTTTCATGTATTGTTTCAAACGTAATCAACTAATATAGAAGTTTTCAGTTGGTTTTTTTTTTGGAACTGCTTCATTTCTAAATTATAGAAAGATGTGAAGAAACAGATTTCAATTTCAGTTTGGATTCTAGGCCAACAATCTCCAACTCTGAATCCAACCTCAACTAATTTATTCAGGATTTGGAGAAAGAAGAGAATGACTTGAATATGATGATTAAATCATCCTATTGTAAGAAGAATATATGATAAGTGAGGAATGCAGAGAAGACTAGAACTTTGAAACAGAACTACAAGGAGGCAAAAAAGTAATAAAACCCCAACCATTTACATGGAGATGTACAATTGCTATGAAATCACTGTCATTCTTTCCATACACCTCAGTATATTTACTCATATAATATATGTGTTTCATATTAGAAACATCAGTGGAGTCAGTACTGACCTGTAATTTAAAGTCTTAGTTTCAAGGAACAAATCTACCCTTCTTAGAGAGCTCAGGTCTGTCGTCTCCTCCACTTTCTGCTCAATGATCCAAACTGCCAAGAAGTGTATTGCCCATCCCACTAGGGGGCAGAGTAACATCTATATGATTTTTCCTTAAATCTAACAATCCTGCACTAAAATCAGACATAGATTATCTACACATGAGATATTGCTCTACTTCATGTGAGTGTTTAATGTCTGTAATAACATAGTTGACTAAATTTCCATTACATTTGGCCTAGCTCTCCTGAAAAACACACAGCATTAAGGAAAAGTGGATTCCACTCCATATATGGATTGGAGTTAATATAAGCACAAAGTTAAACATGAATTCTCAGGCACTTAAAAAATCTTTCTTAATTTCATTCAGATGCCTGAGGTTACTATGCCTCCCCTCCAGCTGGCAGTCCAGTCATAGATCTCTCCTAGCTGCTCTGTACTACCTGTCAGACACACACAAATGTTTTGGATACCTTAAACCATCTCAAATGGCATGCTTAATCAACTGAAATGGGTTTGAAGGATCAGAAATAATTTTGGCAAAAGTGGTGGTTTTGATAGTGCATTAATTAGCAAGTTATATCTTTTTGTTTGAAACAGATTGAGAATATGGAAAAGTTTGTAATATGCCTATTAAGGCAGTTATCCAAGATGTTATTGTGAAATGAGAGAAAAAAATAGCCTAGCAATACCATGAGATAGTCCATTACCTAAGTACTAAGCAGACTTGAAGTTTTTTATGGAGTAGATGAAAAAGCTGAATCTTTTCCTTCTGATTAGGGAAGGATATGTTCATTTGGAACATCTGTTTTTCTTTCTAACTATCTTTAAGCACGTGAGTAGAAATATTTTTGTCTAATAAATATCTAGATAATGCTAGTACTAAGGTAGTGTGTACAATGCAAAAAGTTAGCTGAGATATTTGTTCCAATGTTGACTAAACAGCAGTAATTAATAATGATTTGAATAATCTCTTAATGTACCATTTGTAACTCTGAACTATTATTGCAAATTCTTTTTTAAAGATAACTTTTTATCCATAAACTGTAATCAATAAATCCAAGTGAGACATGGTATCATCATTCTTCTGAGTACAAGAAATCCATCACAAAAATGGATACTCAACTCTACATAGCCTGATACCCCAACATCTTCCAGAATTTGCAGGATTATAAGGGAAAGCTGTCTTTCTTTTAGAGATATTCAAAACTCAATTGGGTGACACTCAGCAACTTGATCTACACCAGCCCTGTTTGGAGCAAGAGTCTGAATGAGGTCACATTCGGATACGTGGTTCTATGCTGATTAATCAGAACTGCATGACAAGTTGCTATTTGTAGAAATATATGTCTTGTTAAGCATTATCCTAAACCTCTTTTAGAAGTAAGAAGTTTGAAATGAGAGATCTTGGCTTGGAGATGGGTTCTGCTCTATGATTACATCCTTACAGAATAAACAACATGTGTTTGGTACTTGTCTTTTTTAGCTATTTGTCTTCCTAAGTTTACAGCACAAGTATTGTAATCGCCAGCAGATACTGAGTTAGGGATCTTGAGAACTAAAATGCGAGTTTTTGCACAACTAGCTCTTGAATGAGAGCTGTTGCAAGTTCAGACTTATCTATTGTTGATTGCAAATCTGTAATCGACTGATTACACAATCAATGCTGAATTAAGTAAATTGAGTGACTAGCATTAACAGAGTTACCACTGACAGAAGGGAGGATATCCTCAAACAGAATATGTATCTAGATGCTGATGTTAATCAGTATGAAGTGTGATTATCTTTTGCTGTATCCAGTGCTACCTCATAACTGCAACACACACTGCCTATTTGAGAGCATTGAATTACTGCCCACACATGTTAATAAGAGTACCTGAACTTCGTCAATATTTCCATACTCTTTTGCTTTGGAGTTTAGTAAACTCCCCTCCACAAACCAAAGCAGTACCCTTGTATATGATGGGTTAAAATAGCAGAGCCATTTCAACATTCATGTCTTAAAATAAAGAAGATAAGACCCACAAGATATTAATACAGAATATATTAAAAGTTAATTTCCAGAAATGCAAGGCAATAAAAAAAAGGTCTGTCCAAACTCTCTCTATTAATAATTTTAAAAGTATGTATATGTGAAGTGCTTTTTAAGTAATGAGTGTTAGTCATAAATATTTAACAGCTGTGCTTAAGAAATATGCCCTAAATTATGTCCAAGAATGCCTTATACTCAACAGAACGATGAAACCCATAAATATTTCAGAAGTGTGTGTCTGACAGGTGAAAGCTGAGAAGACATGTCCTGCTTTTTGTTTTAATCTGACACTGCAACCTTCAGCACTGTGCTTTTCAAGCTTAGTAGGAACAAAGATCCTTCTATCCAAAGCCAATATCAGAGCTGATAGAAGATTCCCTTTGGAGTTTGTTATCACGCAAGTACAAGTTGCTTCATCAAAATAATAGGGTAAGAAATGCAAAGCACATAAGCAATGTATCAATCCATCCTCACGCTGAGTGTCTTCTGTGTGTTGCTTATCTTTATCATGAATAAAGTCCATAGCAAGTTCACAAGATGCTGACTTCCTATTCCCTTAAAAAGGGAAATAATCGATCGTCCTCAGGAGGTGCTCAGCATCTGTTGCAACAATGTCTTGAAGAATTAGTTGCCAAAAAAACCCCCAAAACCAAACAAAACATTCTAATACACTAGGAGATAACTGATAACATTATAATTGCAATTAGAACTAGTAGTGATGGGAGGAAAAACAGCTGGAGGAAAAAATAGGCAATCACTTACAGATAATTTCAACACTTAACTCTTAATTTTGCAATTACAAAATCTGAGTGCCTTGGAACTATAATACAAGTTTTGTCCTTTCATACATTATTTTAAGTAAAGGCAGGATAAGTAGAAGAAAGGAATATGACTTATTCAGAGTGCAGAATAACAGAGATAAGAGAAGACTCCAGGTGAAGACTCCTGTTAGGACTTTGACTCTTTTCTTCCACTCCCTCCTGAAACTATTCTCTTTGAAAAATGAGAAAATTCTCCTTGAACATCTCTCTGGGAACTGTGGGACTTAGGTATTCACTGTAGTGTGATTGAAGGGATCTTATAAATGGAAAAAATTTTCAATTCCATTATTTTCCAAATAATTCACATCGAGGAATATATAATAAATTTCAAAGTAAGAGTGCTGTATTTATCTTAGGAGAGACATTCAGAGTTTTCACATGTTTTTGAATGGTTCAGTTCAGGGAGAAAATCTCAACTTTACTGTAGTCAGTGGTCTCTCCTGTCATGACAATAATGCTAGATTTTCACTCAAGGAGTACAGAACAGCTAGAATATTCAGTGTGTTCTGCCAAAAGGTTATTTTCAAAGACTTCAACTTCCTCTTCTTCCTTTCTCTGTAATGGTTCTCACAGAGCCTACAGCAAGCATTTGGGTGTAAAAGCATGCCAAAAGATGTTCCCTTCTGCTATGAAAATATCAACCTTAATTGCTTCATGAAAGGCCTGTAAGGCTTCCACCTCTATTCACCTGGGCCTCCCACTACCAGAAAATGGTTCTTTCATCTTTGCAGTTCCCTCACTGTGTTATAATGAATTTGTAATAGCATTTCTTCTTCCGTAACTCCTCCACCCCTGTCCCCACTGGTTTCCATCTGAAGTGCTAGTTGTATTAGCTTTTCCTTTATAACCTCCTTTTCAGTCATACTGCACACATCTTAGCCAAATGGAACTCCTGCAGCTCATGTATGACAGTAATGCTGAGGTGACTCTCAAGCCCAGATTCCCAAGTACTTCTTGCTGTCATCATAGTGGTACCAGCCAGTATCTTTTACTAAAAAACAAAATTCTGAAAGAAGTCAGGTTTATGCCTTACTTTAAGGCTTAAGAAATAATGACAAAATAGTACAGAGTGGGCATACTTAGATTAATGTGGAGATATTTTAACGTGGATGAGAAGGTATTAATATACACAGTTAATTTTCATTATATTCATTATACCTTTTTTATATGATCAGAAGTGTCTTATAAGAGAAGTTAAGGATGTGCAATAGATACTGAATCTGGACAACTGCTTATACCTTAAAAAACAAACAAGGTTATTCTACGATTCAGTATACTTAGTGATTCCATTATATGATATTTATAGAAGAGTTTCATCTCCTTATATATTGGAAATCTAGAAGGCATATTGACTAGAGAAAATTTTTACTGTCCTTCACATCATTACCTGCTTTCCAAAAGTAGGCATAAAAGTAGATCATTAAAGCCTAACCAGGAGGATGTATTTTTTTTTTCCATAATTACAGTTTAAGCTGATAAAAAGGTCATATGAGTGATTACAATATGAAGAAAGTGGATGGCAGAGACGGTGATGTATGAGCCTAAGACAACTGCAGATATCACTTGTGTAGTTTGAGTGTGGTATTTAGTAGTATTCACTATCTTTTTCCAAGGAAAGTTTTGTGTAATCTGCTGACACATCAGTGTGTTACTTCAGAACTGTGGTATACCCTTGCTGAAAACAATGACTGTGAGCAATGACATCACAGCTTGAAAACTAAATTTATCACCATATCTAACAAAGAGAGATCAGTAAATTACAAATGCAAACATCACAAGGAAAAAAGTCTGAATTAATCCAAATGTTAGGTTGTGATCTCCATCATATTTATTCAGGATATCTCTTATTGCCAAAACTTGTTGTATGGGAAGGGTTTGGAAATGCAGGGGACAATTATCTCTATGACTGGACATCTGAGCCATTCCAGATGACTTCTGAAGTTAAGAGCTCATGACAATATGGAAAGCACGTGCCGAGTTCACTAGTCTCATTCTAATAAAATTCTACTCAGCTCTCCATCTCCTTTGCAAAGATACAAAGTAATCCTATGAGGTACTATATCGAAATATCCTAAGACTTCTACAGGTAGAGTGTCTCCACAGTAAAATTATTCCCTTTGTTCCCCTAAAAGCTACCTTTGACACCTAGGTACCCAGAAGTAATATTTGCCCAATAGTGACTGAAACCATTAGCCAGAACTAACTGACAATTGCAAAGTTCATCACTAATACATGTGTCATAACCTTCTACCTATTAAAGTATTTTAAACTATTCGTTCTATGAATAACACTTTGACAAATACAATGTGTAGTACTGCTCAATAGTTTTATAAGTTATGGATTTTCTAGAAGCAGTATAATGTCTTACATTTTATATATTTTATAAACTTATATAAAATTTATATATACTTTATGTATTTATACATATATGCATATTAAAATTTTATAAGTATATTTG
>NW_010202336.1:0-9150 GCF_000695765.1 Mesitornis unicolor
TCAGGTAGTTTTAGAGAGTGATAAGATCTCCCCTGAGTCTCATAGAATCATAGAATACCAGGTTGGACAGCTCCCTCAGCTGCTCCCCGTAAGACTTGTGCTCTATACCCTTTACAGCTTTGTTCTTTGGACATGCTACAGCACCACCATGGCACCAATGTAGGAGAATTCACCACTTCCCCTGTGAGATTATTCCGATGTCTGATTTATCTCATGGTAAAAAAATTTCTGATGGAGTTCAGTCAGAATCTCTCCAGAAGCAACTTGTGTCCATTACCCCTTGTCTTTTCCATGTGACTCCTTGTGAAAAGGGAGTCTTCGTCTTCTTGGTAGCGACCCCTTATGTACTGGTACACAGTGATAAGGTCCCCCCTAAGCTTTCTCTTTCCAAGGCTGAACAGGCCCAGTTTTCTCAGCCTTTCTTCATATAGCAGGTCTTCCAGTCCTCTGATCATCCTTGTGCCCTTCTCTGGACCCCTTTCTAACCTCTCTGCATCTTTCTTGTATAGCGGGGACCAAAATTGGACACAGTACTCAAGGTGTGGTCTGACCAGTGCTGAGTAGAGAGGAATAATGACTTCTTTGTCTCTTATGGTGATGCCCTTTTTAATGCAACCCGGTATCCTGTTGGTTTTCTTTGCTGCACACTGTTAGCTCATGTTGAGCTTGTCATCTACCAAGACCCCCAGGTCCCTTTCCACAGGGCTGCTCTCTAGCCAGGTGGAGCCCAGTCTCAGCTGCATTCTTGGATTACGTATTCCCAGATGCAAGACCTTACATTTGCCCGTGTTGAACTTTATACAGTTCCTGCTAGCCCACTCGTCCAGTCCGTCCATGTCTTCCTGGAGGGTGGCTCTCCCTTCTGGAGTGTCAGCTACTCCACTCATTTTGGTGTCACCAGCAAACTTCATCAGGGAGCTCCTGATCCCAACATTCAGATCACTAATGAAGATATGAAATAGCATTGGGACCAATATTGATTGAATATCACCTTTCAGAATCAATTCACTATCTGGACTACTTCTTCTGAGTATGTATGCTGCCCTCTCAAATAGCAGTTTTTCTCCTAGTAACATCTTGTAATTCCATCAGCAGTAACTGAACTAGCTCTATGTTCTTCTATACAGTCATAGAAGTCAAGTGTGGAAAGGGTTGTTTTATGAAAGCTATTTACAGTTTAGTTTTCCATCTCTTACAGCCACTGTTCTTACTACACAGCTACATCCCATAAGCCCAGTTAAATCCACAGAGCCTAGCAGAAAACAGCGAATACTCGCAAATCACATGTCCTGTGGCATGAACCACGAGAACCGTTTTTCATAAATTTATTACCCCTTCAATTTCAAAGTCAGTTAATAATTTGTAGGACTTCCTATGCATAAGGCACAAGCAATCCAGGTCAGTTGGCTTCAAAGATCTTCACAATTATGAAGAAGCAGAACAAGTGAATGGCAAAAATATATGCTTGCAACCAGATAAATATTAGGTAAGAGAACAAAGCAAGTTCTTCTTATTTTCATGAATTTAATCACAAAACTAGTGTTTTGGAGCATGAGACATTCGGATGCTCTGGTCAGCCAAGTCAAAAAGACTTAGAAAAGTCACACAGACCCCTGTACAGAGGACTGTGCAGATATATCACCTCACAAGTGCCCATGTCCTTCCTTGCCCAGGACATTGGAATCCTTGGGACCCTACCACAGGGCATGTCAGCTAAGCACAGTCACAGCCTGCAGGAAACACTGCAACTGCAGCTGTGTCCTGCCCTAGGACACAGGAGCTGTTCTGCAGACTCCATGGGGAGCCAGAAATGCAAACAGTGTGCTACATCTATATCCAGCTGTGAAAAGCTTCCATATGTGCATCCTTTAAAATTTTCCACATCAGAAGAAAAGCAGATTTTAAAGTATGATCAAGGATGTTCATGCCTGCAGTTTTATTTCACCTGTAGCTTATAGCTGAGGCATAGTCATAACTGCTTTTCTGCAGTTCTGATGTATGACAGTTATTGGCAAAAGAAGCACTATTGAAAACTGATGTTCTGTAACGCACTTGCATTACCAATAAATCCCAAACCTTCTTAAATAACTGCACAATAAGGAAGATTTTGTCTCTGAAAATCTAGCTAAGCTCCAGTATATTCTTTTATATTGCAGATAATCTTCAAAGAAATCAAGAAGGCTCAGAAAACTCAGGACTGCTCTCTTGCTCATGTGCAACAACTGCAATACCCTGTGCTGTCACTTGATGTCTCTATGCTGAATAAAATCCCTGATAGACATGGTTCCCTTTCGCAAGACTGCAAAGTGAGTAGCATGGAAGTTAATTTGGCTTTCTGCACCACATCTTTTCAGCACCCATTTCTCTCTGAAACAGACGACTTTTGTGCAGTATGATACAGATCATATCAACTGCGAGACCGACAAAGATCAAAAAGTTGAAGATAAATACAAATATGCAAGACCTTAGAACTAGTAACCAATAAGATCAGGAAGCAATAGATTCACTAACATGTTGGAAGTAAAGACAAAGAAAAGTATTACGTCAGTTACTGAACAGGGAAAGTGGTCAAGCACATAATAGAAAGTTGAAGTGTTAAACATTAAACTATTCCAATACAAGTACTGGCCAGTCATCCTTAAGAAGCTGTGTTGAAGAGTGGCTATGGAAAACTTAAGTACAAAAACATCTCCTTATTTCAGAGCTAATTGGATATGTTTTCAGTACACTTCTACTGTGTTTTAAATTACTTTGGTATATCAGAAACCCTTTGCCTTTCTGCCAGATATACTCTGGCTTAGACAACTTTTCAGTTAGAAGCAGGTATTATTAGGGCTCTTCTGCAGTTACACAGGAAATTGAGGGAAGCACTTATCCTTATTGATCTTCCAACAACAGACTTACAAATACAAGCCTCTGACATGCTGATCCTTACAAACATTTAGGAAATTAGGAGGCATCTTAGGCCTCCCCACAAAACCATGATCCTCCAGTAATTTACCAGCTAATCCTTACCTGCTCCTCCCTGTATCTTGCAGAAGATAGCAAGCACAGATTTTCAGCCCTGCAAAATCCGTCTGGT
The DNA here is from genome assembly GCF_000695765.1 of Mesitornis unicolor. Taxonomy (NCBI): domain Eukaryota; kingdom Metazoa; phylum Chordata; class Aves; order Mesitornithiformes; family Mesitornithidae; genus Mesitornis; species Mesitornis unicolor. The sequence goes on from NW_010202336.1 coordinate 3,083, forward strand.
GGTAGAAAACCAAGTTAAAAACCTAATCAGCAATTTCAAATTCCTCTTGCCAAGTAAACTGCTGTTTGGAAGAGATGGAAATTGCAAGGCGAGCTTGTCTGAAGTGCACCCAGTAAATCAAATAAAATTAAATATATCCATTATAGGCTTGATTGTTGATTTTATTTTCAGGTAACATAGATCAGTACTAAAATATAAACCCAAAACATCTACTTTCCATTTTAATAAGGCTATAAAATCTATATCTTAACTTCAGAGTGTTAGTAGTTAAGAACAAGGCAATAAAATAATCTATAACCAGTTATTTATTTTAATATAGATTGCATTGGGATTTTTCATTGTCTCCTTTTTAGAAGCTCAATTTAAAGACGTTAATTTTTTTTCCAGAGTAGATTTATGTTTAGAGCAGTGGGGCGACACCCGAAAAAGTATGTCTCTTTGCCTGCCTTGAAGCTCAAAGTGATCAACATCGCTATCTGCTCTGAGAAATCTTAGCCTAGTAGTATACCCTAATAAAGAAATAAATGAGAAATACAAGGTTTGTCTCATCATTCATCATTTATACCCACCAAATGAATGAGAAAAAGATAACCTTTAAAATTTACATATACCTGAATATTGAGCTTGGTGCTGTGAAAATTTCATAGTTGATGTATGTTAGAGGGCAGAATTTTGCAGTCATTTGTACGCAGTCCTGTAGGCTCTATTAACCCAAATCCATCCGATTCATGGAAATGATTTGTCAAGAACTGAGGTTTCATCACATGAAAAGTAAAATTTGACCTTTCAGGAGAAAAATAGAAATGTTTGATCCAGTATTGCAACTTACAGAAACTTACAGGAAATTCAAGATTTTGGAGTTTTCTACCTTTTATGCATTAGGCCACATCATCTTGTTACCAAATTATCGGATCAATAACTTTCTAAGACCAATTTGTAGGGATTAGAAAGCAAGACATTCTTTAATTCAGCACTGGAAGCAAACATGAAACATTTCATAAAGCAAATGTTCAAAATATTAGCAGTTGGCAGTAGCTTATATGTGCCTTACATATACATATTCATGACATAGAAGTTTACATAGGTATTACATTTCCAGTAAAAAGTTTACATATGCACTACATTTCCAGGAACTAATTAAAATATCTACAAACTAATTGTGCATGCTCGATTAGCATGCAGAATGGTCTTCCAGTAGTTTGAGGAATAGTCACTTAAATTGTGTCTTCATGGAGTCTTCTTATCTTTCAGGTTCCTGTGCTTTTGTTTTCACAAAGCCTGACTTGTCAGTTAGTCTAAGTAGGGTGATTCATTAACTTCTTACCTATGCCTCCATCTCGCATGGCAGAGTCAGCAAGGTGGGCCTCAGAAAAACTAAAATCCTGTTAACCTTATGCAACTTCTTCCTAGCTAAAGTTAGTCAATATGCATGTATAAGAATATTTCTTATATTATCCAGTCTATCAGGTTACTATTATTCTTCTTATTCAAGAAGAATATTTGAGTCATTCTTGAAATCCAGTGTGTGATATTTGCTGGACAACAGTTGAAACACTTTTTCTTTAGATTTTAAGCCACACTGTGAGAAACAAGCTCACAAAATGCAATTTTAGAGATGGATAAATTCTCTGAAGCAAAGAGTTTATTAACAGAGTGCTGGGTGCACAAGACAGTGGGAACCCTGAGGCACACACAGCAAACAAGTTGAGGTTTATTTATAGTAACATTCATTATCATATCCACCCATTTTCCACAAAGTGATTTACATATTCAACAGTTTTCTGGGAAATCTTTACCATAAGTTTCCACCCATTACCGCATGGGCACTAGGACCCTGGCGTGATCGTTCGGGGCTCTCTGGTGGTCTTTTTTTGTGCAACTAGATGTGGTTTCTCACAACTGTGTCAGCTCGTTAGTTGCTTATTTTCAAGGATAAGTATCCTTATCTTCTGCTTATCTAGCTTTGAGGGGCATTGCTTTCTGCCTTTGTGATTTCTCTCTGTCTGCAAACGTAGCTGTCTCCACAGGCTTTAGCAGACATGGCAGGTTTTTTTACAATTTTAGCAAATACCTTAGAAGTTCAAATCTTCATTTCAGTTCCCCCCCCCTTTTCTATATACAATGCAAATTCTTTTGCTTTTCACAGTACCCCATTATCAATTAGGGTTTTACTGATTTTCATAAAATTCACATAAAATTCCTGTTATGTGCACCACGTCTTATGAAACTTATTTCAAAACCTTAGCCACATTTCCATACCCTAATGCTTTAACAAATTACCTCCCACACACAGTTTCTCACAACATCAATTTTTTAAAGAGAGATCTTGAGAAGCAGACATTGACAGACAGTGAGGGCTTCGATGTGGTTTCGTTACAAGGGAACCCAAGAAGAAATGCACTCAAGGACATGTTTTCTTTATAATAGGCGTCAACTTAGTAACTGGAGCCAAAACATCCTGGCACACTGATAATTCCTAGTACATTTTGAAGAACTGCAGATAAGACTAGGAGACACTGGTTGGTAAGGGAAATTAAGGAACTAATAAATAAAGTTAAAAACCCAAGAACATTAAAAGTGCCTCTTCAAATCCGCCAGGGATCACCAGAGAACACCAAAAGACCCCTTGTATGCAAGCACAGTTGATTCGAGAATGATTGAGCAAATATTTAAATGCCTTATATTTAAATTGCAATCAATAATTGTAACTTCGATTGCGAAATTCTGAAACTTTTGTTTATAAATATGCTAAGAAAAGTGACCATACTCGTGCAAGTTTGGATGGAATAAATAATGCCCCTCGCACCGGACATCGAATAAAGAATGCCTGCGTCTGCTACATTGGCGTTAAGAGGCTTTTCTATTCTCAATTTCTGTGACAGTTTCAAATATATGATTTCATAACTTAAAGTTAACTACAGCAGACTTACCATGTTGCCAGTTAAAGGACTGATAGAAGCTTTTTTTCTTTTACTCATATTTTTATTTTGTTACATAGAGGCCTCACTGGTATTCTTTTCCTAGCTTCATTTTCACGGTTTTACATGTAACTTCTTGCCTGGTGAGATCAAACAGGCCCTGAGATGGTCCACTAAGCTTTCTGGGTACATCCCTGGTAACAGTGGCTCAAGACATTAAGATAAGTGCCAAAGAGGACAAAGAGAATGCAAGTATCAAGATAAGCACCTGGGAGCTGGTTTAAACTGACATTCAAGGGCCAAAGGGTGGATGAGCTAATGTCAGAACCATATATGGCCAAAGTTCAACTAGCGGACAGCGTGAGGAAGACTATGTATGACCACCAGAGAGGTCAAAGACCCTAACCCTAATTTTACTACGCATGCTCGGACAATGTAAATTAATTCCGGGAACTCATTAGCATAAGACTGCCTTTTCCAGGAAATCTGATGAATATATATGTTTTTCCTGTATATTAGTTAGTGTGTTTTGCTAACTCTTTGAAGCACTTATGGAGGATGAGAATCCACAGTTTTTCCTAGTGCTGCCATAAAGAATGCCTGCTTAATAACAACTTTGTTATTCTGAGTTTTTAACTCGGAATCGTTGCCCAGCCACACCTAGCATTCCACATTGGTGACGAGTGATAGAAAGCAAGGGAGTTTGGAAGCTCCAAATTTTGTTTCACCAGAGCATCCACAGAGCACTTAGAATGCAAGAGCCCCTATCCACCTCTCTCTACCCTCACCCAGCTCAGTAGGCATTTGTTTGTCTGCCTGAGAGGATTATAATCTTTGAGTAACCCCAGGCAATCCAATTACTTTGATTAATTTTTAATTTTTTCAAGATTAAGTCTTTTTCACTGCATCACCTTTGTGAAACAGAAAAGCATTGTTTCTAATGATTGCCAATTTGTTTTGCTTGCTATTTTAATTGGAGAATATGTTTAAGACTCTTGCCTGTCAGCATCTAGGCTAAAGCCTTAGAACACCCCACCAGAATCAGGAGACTTTCTTTGAAAAACCAGCAGAAAGGCTGCCTCTGACAAGAGGAACTGTGTACCTGAGTTCAGCAGCAGTCTGATAATTTTTTCACATTTGTCATGGTTTAAGCCCAGTAGGCAACTGAGCACTATGATGCCCACAAAAGGGCCTAGACGAAATAAGGACTGGGATGGTTTTTTTTGCTCACCACTTAACAGTCATGGGCAAAACACAGACTTCAGGAGAAAAAAACCAATTTTGTTACCAGTAACATCAGAGTAGAATACTGACAGATACAACTAGATCTTAAAAATCAAACACCGTCCCCCACCCCTCCTTCTTCCTGGGCTCAGCTTTGTTCCCAGTTTCTTTACCTTTCCACCCCTTACCCAGCGGTGCAGTGGGATGGGAATGGAGGTTGCAGTCAGTTCATTCCATGCAGCCTCTGCCGCTCCTTCCTCTTCAGGGGTAGGGAGGACTCCTCCCACTCTTCCTCTGCTTCCATGTGGCACCCTTCCCACAGGAGAAAAGTCCCCCACAGAAGTCCAATGTGAGTCTGCCCATGGCTGCAGTTCCCTCACACATGAACTGCTTCAGCACACACTGCCCATGTGTCACCGAAAAACCAGGATGAAAAGAACTTGTTGACACCAATGTGTTGCAGATAATCAGACACTTCTTTACTACGGCTGGGTGTGAAAGGGAATAATTTCACCAACAACGCACACTTTGCCTGGTGTGTTCACACATTAAAAAGGATACATACATGCATATGCATAACATTTCCTATAGCTAATTAAAATAACTTCTCCTACTCCTGATTATGTGCAGTATTTACAGAAATTGGGTCTAGGGTGGCTCTGTAGCCCCCCACAGACCCCAGACTTAAAAGAGAGAAGCCCTCCAACACTCTTGAGTTAAACACTTGGCTAGAAAAGCTGAGGGGCTTGTTTCATATAACAAAGGTTTAAGGCTCCACTGATTGTTAAAACAACATATTTTTCATCCTTGATTCACTTTACAGAATGGGGCATTGTTCGTGATCACTGATTTGGTTGTTTGGTTATACCTTTAGCAGAAGTACTTTTAGATAGATGTACTTTTAGTAGATGTACCTTTTAGTAGATGTGCTTTTTAGTGGATAAAACAAACTGTAACTAAAATAAGGCCTGGGCTATGCATAGGTTCATTAGCAGCTTTAACATTTCTAAAAGAGATCTTTACATTTATTTTTCCTGTATCTGTAACACATGGAGTCATGGCCTCTTCAGGAGCAGTCACTGTCTCATGTGGATCTCTGCTCCACCACTGAACCTGCACAGGCTGCAGGCAGATTGAGCTGCGCTCTCACCACAGGTTGCAGGGGGAACCTCAGCTCCGCACTTCTCCTCCTCCCCCCTTTCCTTTCTTCCTTCATTGACTTTGGTGTCTGCACAGTTGTTCTCCTCACATCCCTGCCTCCAGCCAGGAGAGTGACAACCCTGTTTATTGGACTGTATGGATTCAATGGCCTGGCACAGGAGTATAAGGCTCTAGTGGACACTGGTGCACAATGCACACTAATACCATCAAACTATAAAGGGACAGAATCCATTTCTATTTCTGGAGTGACTGGAGGATCCCAAGAACTCACTGTACTAGAGGCTAACATAAGCCTAACTAGGAATGGGTGGCAAAAGCACCCTATTATGACAGGTCCAGATGCTCTGTGCATTCTGGGCATAGATTGCCTCAGGAGAGAGTATTTCAAGGACCCAAAAGGCTATTGGTAGGCATTTGGTATTGCAGCTGTAGAGACTGAGACATTGCACAGCTGTCTACCTTGCCTGATCTATCAGATGACATGACATTGCTAATGTGTTTCTCTCTATTCCCCTAGCAGCGGAATGTAGACCACAGTTTGCTTTTGCCTGGAGACGTGTCCAGTATACCTGGAATCGACTGCCCTAGGGGTGGAAACACAGCCCTACCATTTGCCATGGACTGATACAGCCTGCACTGGAGAAAGGCAGAGCTCCAGAACATCTGCAATACATCTATGACATCATGGTATGGGGTGACACAGCAGAAGTTTTTGTGAAAGGGGAACAGGAAAACAGTGAAGGTGGAAAGCTGCTGTTTGGAGCC
>NW_010202336.1:9163-24252 GCF_000695765.1 Mesitornis unicolor
TACACGATGAGCTGCAGAAGTGACTGAGGGGGAAGGCGAATCGAGTCAGTTTGCTGAAATGAAAGCCAGCCAGCTGGCTTTGGACATTGCTGAACAAGAAAAGTGGGCTGCACTTTATACTGATTTATGGATGGTGACACATGCCCTGTGGGGATGGTTAAATTAATGGAAGAAAAAGAACTGGCAGCACAGGGGGAAGCCCATCTAGGCTGCCATGTTGTGGCAAGATATTGCTGCCCGACTAGAGAAGCTTGTTGTAAAGGTACATCACCCAGATGCTCATGTACCCGAGAGTTGTGCCACTGAGGAACATCAAAACAACCAGCAAGTGAATAAAGCTGCCAGGATTAAAGTGTCTCAAGTGGACCTGGACTGGCAACATAAAGGTGAATTATTTTTAGCTTGGTGGGCCCATGACACTTCAAGACCAAGGAAGAGATGCAACATATAATTGGGCTTGTAACTATGACTATAGTGACTATGGACACTATCTCACAGGCAATCTATGAATGTGACACATGTGCCACAGTTAAAGCCAAATGCATTAAAACCTCAGCAGTATGGTGGGAGGTGGCTGAAATGTAAGTATGGGAAGGCCTCACAAATTGACTATATCTCAATTCCATGCACTCACCAACACAAATGCCATGTGCTTACAATGGTGGAAGCAAACACCAGATGGTTGCAAACCTATGCTGTGCCGTAAGCTACTGTCCGTAACACTATTTTGGGCCTTGTAAAGCAAGTCCTGTGGTGACATGGTACTCCAGAAAGAATTGAGTCTGACAATGAGTCTCATTTCTGAAACAGTCTCATAGACAATTGGGCTAAAAAGCACAGTACTGAGTTGATATATCACATCCCTTATCATGCACCAGCTGCAGGGAAAGTTGAATGATATAATGGACTATTAAAGACTACACTGAATGCAATGGGAACTGGGATATTTAAAAAGCCACCTGGTTGGTTAACACCAGAGAGTTTGTCAATCAAGCTGGCCCTGCTCAATCAGAACTTTTAAATACAGTAGAAGAGGACAAGGTCCCTGTAGTACATGTAAGGAATGTGTTGGGAAAAAATGTTTGGGTTACTCCTGCCTCAGGTAAAGGCAAACACATCTATGGAATTGCTTTTGCTCAGGGACCTGGGTGTACCTAATGGGTGATGCAAGAAGATGGAGAATTTTAATGTGTGCCTCAAGGAGATTTGATTCTGGGTTAGAATAGCTAGTAATTTGAACTGTAGAATGCTAGTTGTTATATGATACTGCTGACCACAATTTCTCTAGTTATGTATTACAGATCAGCATCTACACCACAGACCATGAACATGGACAGCATCGCATACACCAACTGCGAGCTCCAGGTGCACAACACATCATCCTAATGCACCAAACTTCACCTATCCATCACATAGTATTGAGCCCCAGTCCTGACCAGCTGACTGAGTAATTCCACACCACTTCACCTATCCTGAAAGACTGTAATGACAGATGGAACTTACTGTTTCTGGGCTCAGTGAACTCTTTGGAGAGACCCACAGACTAAGGGAATGATATCTGTGTATATATCTATATATGTATATGCATGTATATATATTTAAACAGAAAAGTAATACTGACTTGGATGTGTCATAAATGGTATAGAATAATGGGTGGAATACTGTCCTGGTTTAGTACTGAGGGGAAGCTGCCTGCAGGCTCCTTCACTACAGTCAGCCAACTAAGATTATCTTGCAGCAGGGGATATGTGCAGCAAAACACAGCTACAAATGCCAAGTTATATATGGGGCATAGGGCAACAAAGCGCAGCCTATGTTTACAAAAGTTAACCGATTTGTGGATCACTAACTGCTCCACGGGCAGGACATCTTGTCAGGATCACTGTGACCACCAGCAGAGAAAATGGCAGGTTTGCCTCCCTGACAGCACCAAATAACAAAGAGGTTCCTTTCTCAGGGTAGCTGTTTTGTCACTCCTGCTCTGTGGTATTTAAATCAATTGATACATCACAACAGGAAGGGTTTTAGAGTCCTTGGCTATAACATCTGTGCCCTTGAGCTGTCAGACCATCTCAGACAAACCAGTATCTGTCTCTTTTTGGCCGTAACCCAATTAATCTGTATTCCCACAGAGCCATGAACAGGCAACAGAACGTATGCTGCACTCCACTCCCAGCTGCACACACAGCAGTCAGCCCTGGGGTGCTCAGGAGGGCACAGCTATCATCCCGAAACATGGATGTGCATCTTCTGGGATAGATTTGCTTCATCTCCACCTAGTTTGGGGAGCACGAACATACGTTTCATCTCCTGTCAGAGCAGTCACTTCTACAGTGCTACTCTTAGACTTCAAAAATATTATGAGAGGGAAGCTGATCTGTCCCTGCAGTTTTGACAACACATCAGAAGAACCCCAAAATGTTTTTTAAAGTCAGAAATAAGGTGTGATAGCAGCTTCTAATGACTCATCCTGACACCTAGATTGTGGTGTCATGCTCTGAGTAGCTTCAAAAAAAACTTTTAATGAAGTACCAAAAAATGTCTCAGGCAGTAGAATGGGGCATGAGCTTTAAATACTTCATGTCTTGCTATAGGGAGAAGCTGGGAACCTGCAGTAGATAGGAGTCTTCTCTGCCTATGCCTAAGCAAGCCAGACATCCATAATTCACACTGCTTGATGTAAATATGCTTTGTAGTCACGTGTCTGGTCTGTATCTGTTTGTGCTGAGATGTTAGAAATAAGCAAAGGGAGATGTCTTTCAGGTAAAAGTGGGATTATGGGAACTACAGAGGGAAATTCTTGAAACTAGTCTGCCTGTCATGGAAATACAGGGTGAAATGCTAAGCTGTCAATGACAAATGGCAATGGCAAAATCACCACAATATTCAGAAGGGGAGAGCTGAAGAAGCAGGATTCTGTCTGCAGCAAATGAATGGAAGGTAATGTTCACTGAATAAAAGAAGCAGAAAAAGAAGATGCTGAAGAGATGATAATACAAATCAAAGGGCTTTGTCAACAGAGAATAGTAAGGAAATACTGACAAGCTTAAATTTGAGACTGTAGCTGTAATGGATGAGGGTTAAATATTTAAGAAATGCAAAATCCAACTTCTCATATTTAGAACTCCAAAGAAATCAGCAGGTTTTCAAAAGGAACTATCTCCTACTGAGATGCTTCAATTAAAAAGCTCCTTCATTTCCAAAAGCATTCTGCAGTTCATAGGACCCACTGAAAGAGAAGATGCACTAAGTGTGTCTTTGAGTAAGATCCAAAATAAAACAGACCATCTCTGAAAATCCAAATGAGTGACAAGCCTGACTGAGATATAGGACATATTAAGCTCCTTTTAGATTTTTCTAAATTCTAAGGCTGTGGAATATGGAGTATGAGAAAACTAGCTCTTGAAGAGAAGGCTAAATGCAGACTTCAGATCTGGATCAGAGATATTAAAATGAATAATTTAAAGCAGGACATTAAAGTTCTATCTGGTGCAGCTAAGAAACATTTCATAGTTTCATACAGAAGACATGAGCTCTACATCACAGAATTTCTTCACCAACAGGCCAAGAAAGCATTTTTCGTTAATTATCTGGGTATATGTAATACAGCCTGGGAACAGCAGTATAGATTAGAGTATAAACCTGAGATCTCTTTCCAAAATGTTGTTCTGTATGAGCTATATATTATTTCATATTAATTATCTTAGAACAATATTCAGAAATAAAAAAAACTATATGCCTTCTGCAATTGTAAATCCTTTCTAGTAAGTACTTCTTCATACAATGGGCACAAAGGCAGAAGCAGAAGAAAATTTCCATTTTTCAGATAAAATCTCCAGTTTTTGAGTTTGAAAAGACATTCTTAGAAATTCCAAGTGATTGTAGTAAGATTCACTAGAGGCCAATACCAAAATGTCATGGTTTACAGAACTGCTTTATCACACGGTGACTCCTCTCCACCCAGGGAGGGGGGTCAGGAAAAGGAAAGATTTGTGACTTGAAATATATTTAATAAATAATAATAATAAAAAACCCCTAATATTAATAACAGTTATAATATAAAATACAGAGAGTTATACACAGCCAATATTGTGAGGGAGTAGGCCTCAGTGGTAGGACAGTAGACAAGTCCCTCTCAAGATGTCAACTATGGAAGAAGGAAGAAGGAGCAGGAAAGAAGAGGAAGAGGACCATCCCCAGTGAACTCCTCAATTTATAGTGAATGTGACAGTTACTTTATAGAATAAATCTATTGGCCAGCTTTGGTCATCTGCCCTGGCTTTTGCTCTTCTTAACTTCTGCATCTGTTTGTCTCAAGAATGCTGAAGACCTTAATCACTATGGCAACCTGCATACCAGGGCCGGCCACAAAGTTTTATCAACTTTGTTCCTATCAAATAGAGTATTGTAGTCTTTACAAAACTGCAATTTTCCTCAACAGAAAAATGACTCTAAAATTATGTCTCAGTAAACCAGGACACAAAGTAAAACATTTTAATTGTCTAAACCGATCTTTATCTCCAATTGGCAGAAAGTTTTCAAGCACTGATCTTTGCTATTCCACATATCTGGTATAGAACAGTCAAGACTTACAACCATGTGGCTTTTTTGGGAATCTCTGGAAATGGGTTTCACAGTCTTAGACTAAACTAAGCAATCCCTAAGAGTTGGCTGGAACTACTGGGACTGGGAAGAGTCTTAGCAGATGATGAAGCAGGTAAGTGGAGCAAAAGAGGCTGTCTCAGCAATCTTCTGACCTGCTGCCACAGTGAGGATATACATTGCTGCATGCTGCCACAGCACACAGCTGGCACATCAGTACACACCAAGTTATGAGTGAGCCCAGGCAGAATTTGGGGTGAAAAGAACCTAATATTTGCCTTTCACAGACCTTCTGCTCAAAAGAAGGGTTTATGGTTACAGGCATTTGCTCTAAGGAAGACCAAGTTAAAAAAAAACAAACCACCACGACAAAGCCTAACAAATACATCTAAAAGAAAAGGAAAAAAAAGTAACTTTTAATAATTAAACAAAACACTGAATGTTTAAAGACTGAAATGTGGGGTTTTTTGGTTTTTTTAGTAATTCATGTCATACTACCATGGCATCAAAACTTATGCACAGCCCCTGACCTGCTACCTGCTTCCTGCATTGCCCCAAATACTGTCACTTTTGCTTTAGGTAAGATGGGCTACTCCATCCACCAGTAAGGGGTTATAAGTGCCAGCTAGAAACATAAACTTCTTATAGCTATTTCTACATATTTCATAGACTATTCTTGTGGGCAGGTGGTGTTCTTCTGACAGAAAATTGCCATGCTAAGCTGAGCTGAGCAAAATAAACACCACTTCTTACATGATCATGAAATGATAAACAGAGATTAAGAAAATGGGAAATATACAATGGAAAAGAATTTACAAGTTTTTAAAATAAAGTAAAAATAAAGGAGTTTCTGCTTGGAAGAAAGTAATTGATTGCCCCTAGGTCACCTTGTACATTAAGCAAGCTCTGTGCAGCTCTGCTAAACCCTGTGTCACTGGGCTGTGAGGTCTGAATGCCACTGTCCACAGAAACTCGTGCAGTTCTGAAATGAAAAGACCTTTCAGATGAAAGTGTCATGTCTGCTGTTTCAACAGTGCTGACAGCTGTCTTTGTGTGGTGTCAATAGTGACAGCCTGCTTTGCTGCTCCTTCAGATGCTTTTCCCCTAGTCCTAAGTAAGTGAAGTGATAACTCTCAGGAAGGAAGTGGAAACAGGTGGTAAAAGGAAACTATTGGGTTGGCCAAAAAGTAATTGCATGTTTTTTCTGGGTAAATGAAAGGCAAATTTTTCATGGGAAACAAATACTGTATTAAACAATATAGTGTCCATTTTGTTCAATTACACTTTGCCATCTTTTCAGGCAACTTCATTTTTTTTGGCAATAAACAGTTCCAAGAATGATTTGATATCCTCATCAGCAGTGAAGGTTTTACCATTCAAGGCATTTTGTAAAGAACAAAACAAATGGTAGTCTGATGGTGCCGGGTCTAGCAAATACGGTGGTTGTAGTAACATATCCCATCCAAGCCGCAACAATTTTTTACAGGTAACCAAACTTTTATGTGGTCTAGCGTTATCGTGGAGAAACACCACCTTTGTGATTCACCAATTCTGGATACTTCTGTTTGATAGTATCATACAATTTATCCAGTTGATGACAGTACACGTCTGAATTAATGGTTTGGTTCCTTGGAAGCAATTCAAAATACACAATACCTTTAAAATCCCACCAGACTGACAGCATTTTGAAGTGACTGCTTTTGAAATCCTTTTGCATACATCTCATGGCTTTAGAGTACTTCCATTACAATCCCAGCCTTTGTTGTAGCAGGGCAGCATTAGCAATGGACACCAAGTCCTTAAGGATTCACTGCCACTTTTCTGCTCTGAGTAATTCCATGAAAGGACAAAGAAAGCTGTCAGGGGTCCTCTGATTTATGGCTGTTCAACATTTGACCCTCCTTCTGCAGGTGTTGCCACAGCAGCTGTCCTGAAGGCAATAGCTGGGGAAAGATCCATGGAGAAAGGTCCCTGGGAAAGTATTTTACCCTCCTTCCTCTCACTCCTCTGCACTAGGAGGTTTGCATTTCGCTTCTGTGTCACATCAGGTGCAGGTAGCTGCTGCCCAGCACAGACAAAACACAAAAAGCAAGTGCAGACCAGGGTTTTGCACCTTCCATGCTCAGATTTGTAACAAAGCCGCTGTGCTGATTCAGTGCATTCAGAGGGCTTAAAGAAGAAAAACAAACAAACAAAAAGGCTGTGCTCTATTGTCTCCGTATTGCACTGCCTCTTTAAAATCAGAAATGCATGAACAGCTTAAAGGTGCCTCCCACTGAGAAAAGGCTTTAGATGCATGCACAGAGACAGTGGCGCCACCCTCCCCTGAGCAGCAGGGCAAACCTGCTTGAGAGAGAAAGGAAAATCCTCTGGCTGAATCCTTTCTCTGCTCCAGTGATAGCAGCACATTTGCAGGGGAGAAACCTGGATGCTGCCCCCAGGGTGCCTCAGACTCACAAGAAGATGAGAGCAACTGCAGGTATGGTTAGTTGATAGTGTTATGTCAGTGTTTGGCTGGTTGTGTTGTCTTTATTTACTTTAAAGATTGCTCTTGGTATTTTGCAGGAAAACCTGCCTGAAACAGATACTGCTTCTTGCTGTAACCAACATAGAAATTTTGCATTCAAGTATTTATTTAGCACTTCTCTTAAATGAATGTTTACATTTCCAGGCAGCTGTGGGGATGCCTTGTAAAGCAGTTGATTGTTAGAACTGTTATTTAGTTTTAGTCTTTGGCTCTCTGTTATTCTGTTGTTCTGCAATTCTGAGTTTCAAAAACAATGTGGAGACAGAAGTTGTACGAGAGAGTTTCTCTCAGAAATTTAAGTGTCGGTATGTCAGGGGCTGAGAGTGGTTCCAAGGAAGGAAGGGGAGAACAGCTCCACTATGCAGATTGTCCTTTGAGCCATGGTAGACAACGTTCAATATTATTTGACACCCTGAAGATCTACTACCTCAATACAGAAAAAGCAGTAATGCCCCCTGATTCTCTTCTGGGATGGGATGAGATTGTCCTGACAGCTGAGAATCTCATGTGAGGATTCCCAGATGTGGCACAGGAAGATGGAAGAAGACAGCCCTCTCAGCATTTTGATACAGAGTAGAGGCAAAATTAAGGATTTTTTTTTCCTCAGTGTGGAAAATAAATCAATTTTTAGCATTTGGTACAACCAGCACTACAAAGAAGGGAGCCTGCTTCTCCCCACTGTCAAAAATTCAAGGCACGTTATCTTGCTTAAGAAAGATTCTCCCTTTCACTCCAAGAGCCTATTTGTGGAAGCACTCTCCCTGTGAATGGCAGATTTGCCTTCACAGCAAGGCCCTACAAGCTGGTACACAGGACAAAATCTTGTCTGTGTAAATTGGCAAACAGCCTCTGGTTTGACAGAAGCAATAATGGATTATGCTGGCTGAAAATTTGTTCCCCTTACTCAGTTAATGGCTGCCAAAATGGAAGGTGCTGGCTTTGCTATTTTCTTGGGTCTTGGCAACTCTTAATAGATTTATTTAGAAGCCAGGACATCATTTCTCTTTTTATTCTCACCTCTCACATTGCTCTGACTGAGACATCTAGTATAAAACAAAAACACTGTCCAAAAGGCACATCAGATACTTTTCAGCAAATTGAAGTGCCATCTTATTTTCATTTTTTAACCCTGCACAGGGATGACAGTACCATGGGCTTGAAGGCTGGTGGAGGTTTAAACTGGATTTTACACTCCTACTATGTTGTCCTTTCACTGTGTGCTGAAAACAAAATTTTATTGCTGGTAAATAAAACTTCTGGGTGTAACAACCAGTGTATTATGCAACTCAAGGGACTTTATGATAACAGAAGCATCCTTTCACAGGGTATTTCTTCCCACTGTGCACAGCCAGCAATATTGCTGTGGGGCAATAAGGTGGCTATAGTCTTCCCTCAAGCACAGTATTTTTCCTCTCAGGAAATGTTTTCCTCTTTTTGTTCCCACAGAAGGAGATAAATGAGGCTGTTGCTCTATAATTTCCTGGGGCCGAAGACTAGGTGACTCACTGCTCAGAAGGAAACTTTGGATGAGGTATCTCTCCTGCCACTGTCATGCCCTGCCACCCTGGGTAATTCTAACAGGAAACCAAGGGCCTGTCAAGCCACATGTTTCAAAAGAAGACAGACATGGCCACCGAGCAAGCTGAAAATGACCCAAATGCTACCACCAACCTCAACTTTGCTCCAATCAACAATCTACATGATGGGGATTTAACTTCCTTACGAAACTTCTCCTTCCCTTTCAATTTCAGTTACAGTGATTACGACCTGCCATTGGACAGTGAAGATGACATGACTAAAACCCATACCTTCTTTGCAGCCAAGATTGTGATTGGAGTGGCTCTGGTTGGCATCATGCTGGTGTGTGGCATCGGCAACTTCATCTTCATTGCTGCTCTTGCCCGCTACAAGAAGCTGCGAAACCTCACCAACCTGCTGATTGCCAATCTGGCCATCTCAGACTTCATTGTGGCCATCGTTTGCTGCCCCTTTGAGATGGACTACTATGTGGTGCAGCAACTGTCCTGGGAGCATGGCCATGTTCTCTGTGCCTCAGTCAACTATCTACGGACTGTCTCCCTCTATGTTTCCACCAATGCTCTCCTGGCTATAGCTGTTGACAGGTAAATGGGGTGCTATAACTGCACAAGAAGATGGCCAAAGCTTCTGGGCTTGGCTGTCCAGATTTCTAGGTTTTTAAACTACTTAACTGTACTGTAGGATCTGATGCCAAGGTGCATACTATGCAGACCAGGGTATCTTGTTTCATAAGTCTAATCACATGAGGTCATGATATTACCACAAAGAAAACTCAGTGGAAATTTCTTGATTTAACTTTTCAGGTGAAAAGAACATTGATTTATCGAAATAAATTATCTTTTCATAAAAATGTGCCTGATTCAAGTGTAGGAAAGTATTTATGAAATAAGGGAGAGAGGAGAAAGAGAGAAATCAGAAACACTCAGAGACAAGGGTGTTCATCAGCACTATATCCAAACCACACATCTCTAAGGGACCTTCAGTACTGGTCTACACAACTAACCAGTACTAAAGTTAGTACTGGTTAGTTAGTTTAGCCTAACCTTTTCTATAAACAGTGAAGTAAATACTCATAGAATCATAGAATACCAGGTTGGAAGGGACCACAAGGATCATCTAGTCCAATTTATCAAGGTAAAAGTATACTTTAAACGAGATGAGCCAGCACCCTGTCGAGCTGACTCTTAAAACTGACCAATGTAGGGGAATTTACCACTTCCCCTGGGAGATTGTTCCAATGTCTGATTGATCTCATGGTAAAAAAAATTTCTGATGGAGTTCAGTTGGAATCTCTCCAGAAGCAACTTGTGTCCATTACCCCTCATCTTTTCCATGTGACTCCTTGTGAAAAGGGAGTTTCCGTCTTTTTGGTACCCACCCTTTATGTACTGGTACATGGTAATAAGGTCTCCCATAAGGCACTCAACTCTTCAGAGAAAGAAAGAGTTGATTAATGATATAGAATTTAACAGATGAGTTTTCAACAGGGTTATTGCCTTACAGGATATTCCTTTCTCACTCTAAGGTATTTTTCAGTTTTTGTTTTGGTGTGAAAGAGATTAAAAGATAAGTCTTCTTTTTAGCCTGCAAAATAGAGTTCTTATTCTCTGTTGTGCCCTACTGAGAAAACCCAACAATCATTAAATTACCATTTGATAGTACTGAGGCCTTAGCTGGATGCTTCGACCCAGAAAAGGATGCTTGCTGAATGTGACCAGCACTCTCCTCTCATGCTCTCCTCTTTCTTTACACACCTCTCTGAGGATGGCACAGTGGCAAGCCAGGAAAGACCCACAGGTCATTTATGACATCCATATTTATGGCATTGTCCAGAAAATTATAAAACACTATGCTAACCCTGTTTAGCAGAGATTTTCCTACAGCCTTCATAATAGAGATAGCAGAATATAATGACAGTCATCTGTTACACTTCAGCTTTATGCTGCAGTCCTGAGATATTTCTATGCTTGCCTCTCATTCCAGGAATTTTAACAGTATAATTTAATTGTGCTCTTTTTTATGGCTCCTGTTCTCTTAGCCTCATGTATCACAGACTCTGATGGACCCAGGCACTGAGGATCAGCTTTATGCTGACTTAAGTCTGACATGACTGACTCACAGAAATCCAGAGACCTGTAGAGTAAACTCTTTACAGAAAGGCCATCACAACAAGTGTAGCAAACACAATATACTTCTCTGTATACCCTCTGCATATATACACTGGATGATTCCCATCCCCCCTTCCCTTTTTTCCCCCAAGTTTCTCTCATATGCCATTTTATGCTCTAGTCTAATGTTGCATAGTTTTTGGTACCTGATCAAAAAAAATCAGCTCAGGAGCAGTTATCTCTGCTGATAGTTGTATAGATACAGCTGGTGTGTGGCTGATACAGCTGTTATTGATGTCAATAGAAGTCTGTGGAAAGACTGGAGAAGTTCAGAGATGTTTTCCCTGGTGTGCGGGAAGGGACAATCAGCTCCTATGAAACAAATCCTTAACAAGTGTCTAACAAAACTACCTTTGAACAGCAGCTGAGGACTCAGAGTTAAGCTTCTAAACACTAGCATGTATGTATTACCATTTTCTATTACTTGTCTTCTTCAACTTCTAAAAAAATGTCTTGGGAAGCTCTGCTAGTGCATTCCAGGTTGATGCAGTAACATGGGTTATTGAGCCCTCATGCTTGCTAAGAAATCAAAAGATTTCTAGCTTATGTCCTCATGGATCTTTAAAAACAATCCTGGTAATGATTTATCACTGAAGTTCATTGTAAGAACACACTGCTTTGGTTCCACTGCCCTTTTTTTTCTGGTGAGCTTTTGACTTGGTAAACAAAGAGAAACATCATTTATTTAACAATCAACCATTCCATGTTGGCTGCAACACGTGGGACATTGACTTAGGTCTCTAATAACAATGGGCTCCTAACAGAATTATTCCCATGATTCCCAGATCACTTAAAAGGGCTCACATGTGTAGAGAGAGTAAGCCTGTCCCACAGAATTTCCCTTGGGTAGGGCTCTCCTTCATCTTCCTTGATGTGTATTCACTTGAAGTGTAGGAATTTCACATATTTAAGGCCACATCTACACTAGAAAATAACGATGTTAAAGAAGAGGATCTGAAGAGCGTAAGTTTGTGCTAAAGGTCCAATGTCCATGCTACAAATAATTTTGGGGGTTTAGCTGAGTCACTTGGGCTGAACACCCATGGGCACTTGGTGTGTTTTATGTACACTTTTGGAGCACAGGGCAGTTTAATCTTAACTCAGTTCATGTGCTCCAGGACCCATTAATCTTAATTCATGTGCTCCACAGTAACAGCCCAAGTGTGGTAAGCAATGACATTGGAAGATCCACCAAAAACGGTCCATCCTGTCACTCTTGTAGAGATTTACCCCAATCAATTAAACATTCTGCTGAGCAGATATGCATACTTATGAATGCATACACATACATTATCCCACAACCTTTTTTCCACAGGACTCGATCTAAAAATATTAATCAGCTGCACAAAGGGTCTGAGTAATTCTGCTGTCCCTTGACATTTAGCCTTCACTATTAAGAGCAATGAGAAGTTCATTTACTTCCAAGAGCTGGATGATGAAAAGCATCACTGACTTTCCATTTTATTTTAGAATTAATATATCCTGTGGATGCTATCTATGTATAGAAAAGTCTCTGAATGAATGCAAAATTCCACTGTTTGAAACATTCCTTTGTGTTAAATACAACTGTACTGGGAGCTCTGGAATGCCTCTGATAAAAATCTCCTTTTAGCAAAAATATCTTAATCTTCCTGGGACATTGTACTCTAATATAAGCCCTACTTACATCTATAGCTTCATAAAAACCAACCTCCCAAACTGCCAGAGTGAATGCCATCTGGTTGTAGCCCCTTTTTAACTGAATCAAGGGCAACTGATGGGTCTTGCAAGTAATGTACTTCCATTTCTCCACACTTCTTTGCAAAACACTGCAGTGCACCTTGCAGATTTACAGTCATAAGGAGTGCAAATACATAACTGAAGTTTTATGGTTTGGCATATTACCTACCACATTATTAAAGATTAATTAGCAATACTCACCTCCATCAAACAAAAAAAAAATATTTGCATGGGCAGAAAATCAGTCCTTTGTTGGTGGCTTGAAAACATGCTCAGCTGTAACCACTTATTAGCATCAGCTTCAGCTCTCTGCACCCCATGGAATAACCAAGAAAATAACAGAAACACTGTTAGGTATGTTTGACCTCTTGGTAAAATAAAACCAACTATTTAAATAGTTCTTTGGCTAGGGAAAACATTTTCCTGCTTCTACAAGTTTGTCTTTTTACCTTCACCTGACTAGGTATATGTTACTCCATGTTTCAAACTCTTGCTTGCACATGTGCTGTCCAGCAAAGAATTTCCAGATGACTTTATCATGGCATGTCTTGGATAGTACATCACCTGCATGTTTTACTAGGTCCTGCAAACATATTTGTCAGTAATAGGAACATTCTCTCTCTTTCTCCACTTCCCATCTTTCAGTAGCTCCCAGACATGTGATCTCTGTAAAAAAGGAAAAGTTTGTAATATAAAATTGCTACTTTTTCAGTTTAATCTTGTTAACAGGTAGGAGTTTAAGACTGAGGTCTTAAAACCATCCTCAGACACCCTAACATACACTCAGATTTTCAGGTTACAAGTATCCACTGTCCAAACAAACCCCTCAGCCACTTGCTCTAGAGTTTCTCCCTAGATGCAGGAACTTGTGTCTAGGCTGCTACTTCAGAAAATCTTCTTAATGCTCCTCACAGGCAAATTTGTCAGACTTTCTCCTGAAGAATGATAGCATAATTCTGTCTACTTGTATTTTGAAGTATGTTCTGACTAATAGTGTTTCCAGACTTAATTTTGAATGTATTTGCCTGTTCTAGATATCTGGCTATTGTTCACCCACTGAAACCACGCATGAATTATGAAACAGCAGCCATCCTAATCTCCTTGGTCTGGATTGTCTCTATACTTGTAGCTATCCCATCTGCATACTTTGCTACTGAAACAGTGTTATTTATAGTGAAAAGCCAGGAGAAAATTTTCTGTGGTCAAATTTGGCCAGTTGACCAGCAGATGTACTACAAATCATACTTCCTCTTCATCTTTGGCATTGAATTTGTTGCACCTGTGACTACGATGACGTTGTGTTATGCCAGGATCTCTCAGGAGCTTTGGTTTAAAACTGTACCGGGATTTCAGACGGAACAGATCAGAAAGAGACTTCGATGCAGAAGAAAAACTGTTATGGTACTGATGTGCATCCTGACTGCCTATGTTCTCTGCTGGGCACCTTTCTATGGCTTCACAATTGTCCGTGACTTTTTCCCCACCATCTTTGTGAAAGAGAAGCATTATCTTACTGCTTTTTACATAGTTGAATGCATTGCTATGAGTAACAGCATGATAAATACTATGTGTTTTGTAACAGTGAAAAATAACACTCTGAAGTATTTCAAAAAGATCATGTTGCTTAGATGGAGATCAACATATAATGGAAACAAATCTAGCACAGATGTAGACCTGAGAACAAGTGCAATGACAGTCACAGAAGAGGTAGACTGCATAAAACTGAAATAATTTTTCTAGAGTTCTAATCTCACATATTTTGGAGAGTGGGTAAAGGGGAAATAATACCCCCTCAGAAGCTTCTTCCTTGTCTGTGGAAACGCCCAGCATTGGTGAGAGCCCTTGAAAAGCAGCCTACTATACATTTCCACCAGAAATCCTTTTCCCTGGACTGCTGTATAATCCCATAATCTCAGTTCACCCATCTGTAAAACTGGAACATAAACACTCATTTTAGTGTTGTTTAAAATTTAAGGTGAACAAAAAAAGTCTATGCTTGCATTAAAGAATGTTACAATGATGGAAGAGTTGATTGCTGATCCTAGCAATTATGCTTCTTTGTTTCTTCTTAAGAGAAATAACCCCTTCAAGATAATAATTCATAACTTTAAGCTATTTGGTGACCTTTTCCTTCTGCTCACATAAATGGCACAGCTACATAATGAAGGGAACTGTTACCTTCTCTCACTTCCAGGCACCCTATGGCCAGCTTCTGCTGTCTTGAATCACTGAGCTCTTCACAGAATAAATCACAAAACTGCAGAGGTGGGGAACACCATCTCCAGATTGTCTTGTCCACCGCTTTGCTCAAGCAGGGTCAGCTAGAACAGGTTCTCCAGGTTTGTGTCCAGTTGGGCTTTGACTGACTCCAGAGATGGAGATTATACAGCCTCTCTGGACCACCTGTGCCAGCGTTCAACAGCCCTTGCAGTAAAAAAGTGGTTTCTACTGTTCAGATGGAATTTCATGTGTTTCAACTTGTTTTTCAGTGGAAAAAAGAATAGTATATCAATAGGAAAAAATCCAGCCTGCTG
>NW_010202336.1:24283-37152 GCF_000695765.1 Mesitornis unicolor
TATCAAGTTTGTGTACATGTTCAAAATAAAGTACAAGTAGGGCCAAAGTAGCATAGAGATCTGGAGACAACCTTGCCTTCTGCAAGCAATGGAGACAGACTCCATGCTTCAGTAAGCCAGTCCCTGATTGAGTTGAGTGAGGCAACAACTCAAGATGAATTCTGTACTGCCTTCCCCAGTGCTGTTTTTACTATTCTGATTTTGTGCAATTCCATGACAGGTGTTTCTTAACTGATAATCATGATAAGGCAGGTGTTGGTAGCCACAATACCTACTAATATAAACTAAGTACATAACGTAAGTTATTATGGACTTTTGTGTATTGAAATCAGGTCTTTTCTATTGCAATGACAAATGTTTCCTGTTTTAAAGTATGTGGTACCACCTACTTTTAGAGTAAATGGCATTTGTAAATAATGTGTTTATTTGTGAATTTAAAATAAGCAGCAAATCCTACTAATAAACAGTAAACACGGAGTCAATATCAGCATTGTGAATAATTTTTTTATATTTTTCTATTAGCCATAATTTTCCTACTCAAGTGACTAATGTGAATTATCCTGTTTCTGCTAAAGAAAAACTACCAGGTTGACCAATTACATTTAATGGCAAAAGCATATTCAAATCGATTAAAGTGTTCAAATTCTCTCATCATTAGCTGCTCTTAAGAAATACATGTTGGAGAGGATCTCATAATTTGCTCTATTAAGCAAAACAATTACTGAAATTATTCTTCCAAATTACATTTTTTAATTGGGTTAAGGACTAAATCCATTTGCTTCCCAGCCTGCCAAAGAAATTTAAAGGACCAGAGAGTTGGAGTATTTCATCATCAAGAGGCCTGATCTTGTAATTTCTCCTGAAATCTCATGGTTTGTTCTAAAACTATACACCCGCATTTATCTCCTGAAACCTGTACAAGTTATTGGGGATTAGCTAGCAATACTACCTGATATTAGAGTGTCCTGATACTCCTTCCACCTATTTTTCCTAGACACCTCTTTGTGCAACAAAGCCAAACAACAGACAATTTTCCACACTTTCAAATCCACCTCAGGCTGTTATTGGAAAAAAAAAAAAAGTCAATTCCCACCAAGCAATATAGCAAAAAGCAAAAATTGGGGAAAAGAATTGTTTTAAAATTTTAGAAATCACTTTGATT
Organism: Mesitornis unicolor; assembly: GCF_000695765.1. Taxonomy (NCBI): domain Eukaryota; kingdom Metazoa; phylum Chordata; class Aves; order Mesitornithiformes; family Mesitornithidae; genus Mesitornis; species Mesitornis unicolor. Next base: position 25,446 of record NW_010202336.1, read on the forward strand.
GCTCCAAGTCCAGCCTGCCTGATGTTCACAGCCATCATAGTGTCCCTGTCTCTGTGGAAGGTAGTAAACCAGCAGCTTCCACAGTTCCTATTGCAGATTTAGGTATTGGGGTCCACTACACTGCTGTGTTTTGACATTTTGAGGTCTTCCCAGCAGCAAGGCAGTATTTCAGCTGAACCACTGGGTAGGGCAGGAGAAAAAGCTGTGCTTTGTGCTCAACTGCATCTGTAAGCAGCATCGCAGAAAGAGAGATATTCCTGCAGAGGAAGGGCGGCAGTTCCCTGTTCCCTGATCAGAGCAGCCCAGAAGTCACATTGCCCTTAGCCTGTGTCTGCACCAACTCCAAACACCCCAAAACTGGCTACAGGTTTTGCTTTCATGGACCAATGCCTGCTCCTAAACTGAGCTCCAGCAACCAGTGACCCAGGGAAGCAAACCCAAGGGCCTTTTGCATAGGAACAGAAGCCCCATGAAGCTTTTTTTTGTCCTCACAGAACTAATTTTGTATAGAGAGTGACAGGGTATGGCCACCTCCACCGGCCAGGGCCTGCCTGCCACCTGTGATTGCACTTAAATGGAGAATTTAGAAGATTCTTAAAGTTGCTTTAAAACTCCCTTTAAGTGCAGAAATGTGCAGCAGGGACAGGCCTTGACCTAAATGGCTCCCTTGGGCAGTAGGAAGCCAGTAGGCCACAGTCCAACCAAAGCAGCTGAGGGAGGGGGCCAGACCCCACACTTCCTATAGCTTAAGTGAGCTGTGCAGGAAAAGAAGAGCAAAAAGGCTTTTTTGTACCCACACAACTCAGGCTAGGGACCGCAGGTGCCAATGAGTGCTCCAGAGATGGGTGTTCCCTTGGCTGCCTGTCAGGTGGTGGCTACACTGCTGCCTCTTGTCTGGCCTATCCCTGCAGAAACACTTCTTCCACCTACACTGAATGGCAACATTTAGTGGCAGAATTGCATATGGACTCCACCTACCTGAAGCTCTGCTTGGAAGAGTCCTGCTTAAACAGAGAAAGAAAAACACAACCTGTGAGAAAGGCAGCATCTGTCATAGAGGAGAAGCAGTCCCTTCCAGCACAAGCTCTTACCCACTAGAAGGCTGTAAAAACTGCAGCTAGACCTCTGTGTCTGCCAGCTGCCCACTATTAGTTGGAGGCCTGTAACTAGTGGAGTGCCCCAGGGGTCAGTACTAGGGCCAGTATTATTCAATATATTCATCAATGACTTGGATGAGGGAATTGAGTGTACTATCAGCAAGTTTGCTGATGACACCAAGCGGGGAAGAGTGGCTGACACGCCAGAGGGCTGTGCTGCCATCCAGCGAGATCTGGACAGGCTGGAGAGTTGGGCAGGGAATAATTTAATGAAATATAACACGGGAAAGTGCAGAGTCCTGCTTCTGGGCAGGAACAACCCCAGGTTCCAGTATAAATTGGGGAATGACCTATTAGAGAGCAGTGTAGGGGAAAGGGACCTGGGGGTCCTGGTGGACAGCAGGATGACCATGAGCCAGCACTGTGCCCTTGTGGCCAAGAAGGCCAATGGCATCCTGGGGTGTATCAGGAGGGGGGTGGTGAGTAGGTCGAGAGAGGTTCTCCTCCCCCTCTACTCTGCCCTGGTGAGACCGCATCTGGAATATTGCGTCCAGTTCTGGGCCCCTCAGTTCAAGAAGGACAGGGAACTGCTGGAGAGAGTCCAGCGTAGGGCTACAAAGATAAAGCAAAGTGTAGCTCCACTACAAAGTGGAGCATCTCCCTTATGCGGAAAGGCTGAGGGAGCTGGGTCTCTTTAGTTTGCAGAAGAGGAGACTGAGGGGAGACCTCATTCATGTTTATAAATATATAAAGGGTGAGTGTCACGAGGATGGAGCCAGGTTCTTCTCGGTGACAAACAATGATAGGACAAGGGGTAATGGACACAAACTGGAACACAGGAGGTTCCACTTAAATTTGAGAAGAAACTTCTCAGTGAGGGTAACAGAGCACTGGAACAGACTGCCTAGAGAGGTTGTGGAGTCTCCTTCTCTGGAGACATTCAAAACCCGCCTGGACACCTTCCTGTGTAACCTCATCTAGGTGTACCTGCTCCGGCAGGGGGATTGGACTAGATGATCTTTTGAGGTCCCTTCCAATCCCTAACGTTCTGTGATTCCGTGATTCTGTGTTTAGCTCCAGTGGCACAGCAGCAATAAGGACTTGGCCATGCAGGAACTTTAGGATGTGTCAATGATGAGGAGCAGGTTGGCGTGAGGCATCCTCCTGAGAGTTGTTAGCAGGATTTAGATAACCCTGCAGTGAATAAACCAGGTGCCACCGTGTCTCGGTTGTGACTTGCTCTGATTTTACTGCCAAAATCAAAAATGTGGTGCTATCATGCCAGATTTCTGCTCAGCTGTCCTCCTGTGGCACAGTGTCCAAAAACATAGGCTCGCTTCCCTTTGCAGCACCTCCTGCAGGGATAACTGAAGGTAAAATCCAATCTCTGCTCCTTCATACTAGCTTTCTGAAAAAAAAAAACAACAAAAAAACACAAAAAAACAACAAAACCCACAAACAAACAAACAAACAAAACCACACACAAAAAACCAGGTTTAACTGGAAACAGAGAGGATTAAGCAGTTATTCTTAGCAATGGGCATTGAGAAAATAAAGTATGTCTTTTAATAAAGCAATAGCAGAAAAAGAAACCCCAACCATTGTCTCTACCAAAGGAGGATGACCTGCAAGACCCCAAGCCAGGGAGGGTCACAATAGTCAGGACATGAAAGTTCCCTGGGGACTGACTGACTCACTCAGGAACTCAGATTTAACTGCGCTCTTTCAACCTGGCAGCCTTTCCTGTGGCAACAGCACCCTCCAGCTGCTGCCTCTACAGCACAGCATTAAACACCTACTGCACAGCCTTGAAAACTGCTCCAGCTCAGCTACCTTGATGACAGAGCCATGCAGCTATTCCCAGAATTCCCATGCCTCCAGCAAATAGCAACAGATGCTTCAGCTTTTGGCACTCAGGCACCTAGCCACTTACCCAACACTTCTGGTGTTTGCATTCTCTGTCACTCTCTGGGTTGGCAGGGCTGTGACCCTCACTGTATGCTGGGGTTACTCCCTTCCAAACACTTCATATCATCTGTGTTGAAAACACACCACTGAGCAGAAAAAAAGCTGAATTGAGACAAGACAGACACTACTCCCTCAGACTCACCAGAGATCCTGTTCTCTCTTACGTGCTTAGGATCCTCTTCTACAGACTCCGCCTTAACACATGTTGCCAGGAAAAGACCCCAAACCACTGATGAGACAAGGATCACTGCAGCTTCCAAAGTGACCTTCCTAATACCATTCAAACAAGAGAACAAAGAACAAAACCTGATATAAAACAACCAAAAGAAACATGAATAATAAGAAACAACTCTGAGCACAAAATTGTTCAAAGCACAGTGTCACCTCCCTCAAAACCAGGACTGGGTAAAACTAACAGAAGAGAAGACACAAAGATTGTAACATTCACTGGAAAAAGATATCCCTCAAGCTCAAACGACCATTGAGGAACATGAAAACCCCATGTAAACTCATCCACCTACTCATCTGCTGGTTCCAGAAGGAAAATGTGGAAGGTAACACTTGAAAGCATGCATCACAGGAAGCATGTTGAAGCACAGCAGTAATAAAAAAAACACCAACAAAACAAAACCACAATAAAATGGAGGCTTCTTCAGCATGATGCGATGATGGACTCCTTTGGCACGGCATGGTAATTGGCTCCAGTACTAGCCAGGCGGCCTGATGAAGGACTCCTCTGGGCCAATCCAGTCAAGGGCACTACAAACCACTTTGTATACATAGAAAGATTATTCATAGAGTATGCTATAATACAAGACTGACCTATTAAAATAAATGCTGCAATGGTATGCTGTATTTACAAGCTTAATAACTACTCTCCTGCCCATAAAAAATGCTTTTTTGTCTATTGAATAATTCCTGGGAGATTACCCAGATGAACTCTTCTTAAAATTATGGACTGTTCAATCTGTAGACAAATGTCATTTATACTGTTTGTTCCTCTTTCTTTCAGCAGAAACTTGGAATATTTCAAAGCATTTAAATATTTTACACCATTATTAGGGAGACATTGCATTTATGAAAACAGTGACATAATCTCGACTTTTTAAAATAAAATACATTATCATTACAATTCCTTAGCTGTTCTGCTCTGAAGTATGGTTTATTGCATTGGACTTTCAGTGGAAAAAATCTCCATGTTCAGCATGGCAGATGCACCCACTCTGCTAAAGACCTGCTAAAGACCCAGCAAAAGCAGAGTCACAGTTTCTGCCCCTGCCAGCTGACTCCCTCATGGCTCCTGTCTGAGCCACACAGTGGGGGTCAAAAGTTGGGGTCCTCAGACAATAGAAGGCTGACGTGACCATTTTTTGACCATGGATCAGATTCAACTAGGGTATAAATGGAGCCCCTTTGGAGGGCGCATTTGAGTCGGTCCTCCTCGAAGCAGCAGGTCTGCAGTCGGAGGTGCTTCCCTTAAGTTGGGATGCCACTTAAGGTAAATCCTCAAGATTGAGAGCCCTCCCTTTTTAGGTGAGTGAGTGCACATTTTTGTTCATTGGGCCTAAAACATAAGAACTCTTAACTGTGTGTGGTAATATTCCCAACCAACATATTGAACCTGTATTTGTTAAATGTCAGTGGAACGTTGTTTTGATGAATGAGGTTTTGGCTGCTTGATTTCAGTTGCAGATTAAAAGCTTGTTTGAGTTTATTACTTCTGTGTGTAGCCATTTTGATGCATCTCCGTGACATCCAGTAACCAAGAAAAAGCACAAAAAAAGGCAAAGCATCTCTTTGGATTCTTAAAAGAACAGACAAAATGTAAACAGTATGATTCCCTGAGTTTTTCAACAAGTTCAGTTACTGGAATACAAGGGACTGGAAAATTTTAGAAGAGAAACTCAGATTCAGTTTTAGTTATATTCCCTCCAAGCCTCATGTATCGGGTTTTTCTGTGAGGAGTTTTTGGTTTTGTTTTTCGTAACGTGGGAAGGGCTATGGAGATAACCCTTTAAGAAGCTACCTGAAAAGCTTCCCCCTTTTCCAATATCTGACCAGGGCCAAGCCAATCAGCACCGTTGCAAATTCATATATTTCAGGGGGGTGCAGGACATTCTCTCTCTGGCACTGGCCCCAACCAGTGCGTCCCCAAGTGTGGGTTGGCACGGCCCCGGCCCTGCCCAGCTGGGCTGGGCCGGCCCAACTCCAGCTTAAGCTTAAGCCCCACGGCAGCTGCATCCCGAAAGAGAGAGCCGGGAACTCTTCAGAACCATCAGAATAGACTAGCAGCAGAGAAAGGAGTGGGACCTGAGGAGAACAGCTTTTTAAAAAAACACCAAGGTCAGTTGAAGGAAAGAGAGAGGGGAGAAGGAGGACGCAGAGCCCAGGTTCCCCTTTTGCAACCCGTGGCGAGAGCCAGGTTGACTGGCCTGCAGCCTGTAGAGTTCACCGGTGGGGCAGAGCCACATGAGCAGCAGGTGGCTGCCCTTGAAGAAGCTGTGATTCCGGGCAGTGTGTGATGGAGCAGTTCATGTATGAGGGAACTGTGACTGTGGGCAGACCCAGATTGGAGTTTTGTGGACTTGGGCTGAAGCAGTTTCATGTGTGAGGGAAACTGCAGCTGTGGGCAGACCCATATTGGACTTTTGAGGACTTTTTCTCCTGTGGGAAGGGCATCACGTGGAAACAGAGCGGCTGGGAGGAGTCCTCCCTACCCCTGAAGGCTACAATGGCATGAACGGACTGCAACCTCCACTCCCATCCCCCCTGCACCCCTGGGCAAAGGAGGGGAGGTGAAGAAACTGCTAACAAAAGCTGAGCCCTGGAAGAAGGGAGGGGTGACAACCTTCCCTATCACAGACAAGGGCAAGACCTCATGGTTAAGAAAAACAAGGGTGCAAGGCAATATAAAGTAAGCTACAAAGTGTTATTCACTTACAGTAGCTGAAAGCATTTTAGTTCAAATATTTTGTACCTATTACTGTGTTTTGGGGGTTTCCCCAAAACTTTAAGCTGTATTGGACACCTTGGCTTACCCGGAGGTGCACTGTGTGGATTCTTCCTGCAAAGAAAAAAACAGAAGAAGCTTGATTGACCACCATGTTCCACACTCAACAAGCCCAGAACTCCCTGGTATTTTATGGATAACTTGCATTTCTTTTTAAAGTGAACTTCTGTTATCTGTATCTTACTGCAGTGTCTTAGCTTAGAGCATGTAGAGTGGAAAAGTATCAGGTTAAGTAGGAGTTTTTCCTGTTTCAGAACTAAAAAAAAAAATAAAATAGCTGATAAAAATGAAGATATGAGATCGTTTCCAAAGTTGTATGATAAAATGCATTTGTTCATCATAATAAGTGATCCAATTATTTACTCTTCCAAAAAATGAAACAAGAACATAACAAGGTGCGTAAAGTAGAATGCATGCACAGCGCATCACAGGTCTTAGACATCCAGGCATTGGTTCCATATTCTGCAACATAAGGCTACAAATTAAATAGTTTGGGGAAACTGAAGAATTTGGAAGGAACTGCTTGTCTCAAAGGATCACAGGAGGCAGCCAGAGAAGGATTCTTCAGAGAGCATCATAGAATCATAGAATGTATTGGGTTGGAAGGGACCTTTAAAGATCATCTAGTCCAACCCCGCTGCAGTAAGCAGGGACAATGTTACTAGATCAGGATGCTCAGAGCTCCATCATGCCTGACCTTGAATATCTCCAGGTATGGGGCCTCCACCATCTCTCTGGGCAACCTGTTCCAGTGATCTAACACCCTCATATTGAAGAACTTTTTCCTAATATCCAATCAAATCCTAGTTTAAAACTATTACCCCTTGTCCTGTCACTACATGCCCCAGTGAACAACTCTTCCCCAGATTTCTTATAGGCACCTTTCAGGTACTTGAAGGTCGCTATAAGGTCCCCCCGGAGCCTTCTCTTCTCCAGGCTGAACAACCGCAACAATCTTAGCCCATTTTTGTAGGAGAGGTGCTCCAGCCCTTTGATCATCTTTGTGACCCTCCTCTGCACACACTTCAGCACTTCAATGTCCTTTTTGTGCTGGGGACTCCAAAGTGGAACGCAGTACTCCAGGTGAGGTCTCGCCAGAGCAGAGTAGAGGGACAGAATCACCTCCCTCAATCTGCTGGCCACACTTTTTTTGATGCAGCCCAGGATGTGGTTGCTCTTCCGCACATTGGTGGCTCATGTCCAGCTTCTCATCTACTAGTACCCCAAGTCCTTTTCCTCAGGGCCACTTTCCAACACATCATCTCCTAGCTTGTATTGGTAATGAGGATTGTTCTGACCCAGGTGCAGGAACCCGCACTTGGCCTTGTTGAACCTTATGAGGTTCACCTTAGCCCAGTTCTCCAGCTTGTCTAGGTCCCTCTGGATGGCATCCCTTCCCTCTGGCACATTAACCTCACCACCCAGCTTGGTATCATTTCTGCAGTATGTGCTATAATCCAGCACATTTAATTTACAGCTGTGTATGTCTTCTACTAAAAAAAGCATCAAAGCAATGAAAGAATGATTTCAATTCAGCTTACTCTTGGATTTGCAATACATGTTCCTCTCTTTCAGGCTGTGATCCAGGTCATTAACACAGTGATTTATCCCTCAGTCCCAGCAGTTATCCAATGCCTCTCTAATGTTTTAAGTTGGTCCAATTTACATTATGCTAATCTGTCGTGTTACTGTATTGGAGGCTTTCTCAGGGCTTCACATTAAAATAGTTTCAACTCCATTTATTTTTGTGCAAAAAAACCTAAAAAGAATTCTAACATTGGAAGAAAATCAGTTCAGTTGTCCTAATTTTTGCTTGTGAAAATAAGCAGCAATTAAAGCCCACTACTTAAGAATGGCATAGCATGTGACATTGCTTGACACTTGAGATTAATTTCTCCAACTGCAGAAGTTTCTGTACGTTTTACAAAATACCCTTGCTGTGATGACTGCCTCATAAAACTAGCTGCTTATTTAGGTTTTCTTCTTCAAAACCAGAAAAGAGTTAGTCTTCAGTAGAAAATTCTTACTTTTATGTCAAATAACTTGTGACAAATTCACACACTTCAAGTTGATTTACAATTCTATAGCTACTGCTATCCCAAAGAACATGATATGTGCATTAGTACTGATAATTATCTGAACAAAAAGTGGAAGTACAGTTTCCTATTCAATACACTGTATGGAAACAAAAAGAATTGCCTATTTCCATGTTTTACTACTATCATCAGCATCAGATCATTCATTGCAGCTCAAGGTGTTTTGAACACTTGATTATCACAGAATGACAGAATCAGAGAATCTCAGGAGTTGGAAGGGACCTCGAAAGATCATCCAGTCCAACTCCCCTGCCAGAGCAGGATCACCTAGACTAGGTAACACAGGGACATGTCCAGGCAGATTTTGAATGTCTCCAGGGAAGGAGACTCCACAACCTCCCTGGGCAGCCTGTTCCAGTGTTCTGTCACCCTTAAAGCAAAAAAGTTTTTCCTCACGTTCACATGGAACCTCCTATGTTCCAGCTTGCACCCATTGCCCCTTGTCCTGTCATTGGACATCAGAGAGAAGAGCCTGGCTCCTTCCTCCTGACACTCGCCCTTTACAAATTTATAAACATTAATGAGGTCACCCCTCAGTCTCCTCTTCTCCAAGCTAAAGAGACTCAGCTCCCTCAGCCGCTCCTCATAAGGGAGATGCTCCACTCCCTCGATCATCCTTGTGACCCTGTGCTGGACTCTATCAAGCAACTCCCTGTCCTTCTTGAACTGAGGTGCCCAGAATTGAAGACAATATTCCAATTGAGGTCTCACCAGGGCAGAGTAGAGGGGAAGGAGAACCTCTCTTGACCTACTAACCACACCCCTTCTGATACACCCCAGGATGCCATTTTCCTTCTTGGCCGCAAGGGCACATTGCTGGCTCATGGTCATCCTGCTGTCCACCAATACCCCCAGGTCTTTTTCTGCCTGGCAGCTTTCCAGCAACTCGTCCCCAAGTCTGTAGCGCTGCATGGGGTTATTGCGACCAAAGTGCAGGACCTGGCACTTGGCCTTATTGAAGCTCATACAGTTGGCCTCAGCCCATTGATTCAGCCTATCCAGGTCCCTCTACAGAGCCTTCCTACCCTCAGGCAGATCAACACTCCCTCCCAATTTAGTGTCATCTGCAAACTTGCTGAGGCAACACTCAATCCCCTCATCCAGATCATTGATAAAGATGTTAAACAGGACTGTCCCCAAAACCGAGCCCTGGGGAACACCGCTTGTGACTGGTCACTGACTGGATTTAGCTCCCTTCACCACAACCCTCTGTGCTCGGCCATCCAGCCTGTTTTTAACCCAGCAAAGCGTATGCTCATCCAAGCCATGCCTAGCCAGCTTCTCCAGAAGGATACTGTGGGAGACAGTGTCAAAGGCTTACTAAAGTCCAGGTAGACAATGTCCACAGTCTCTTATGCTCCCTTCAAGTAGCAACCAACAGATAAAGACCAGAAAAAGAATACGAAAACCGTTCAAATTACATCTGTTACTTTGCTGAAAGAATTATCATTGCTTCATGGGTGCCTCATTTCCTCCACCCCCAAGGAACGAAACCCAGATTAAGAAATAATCAATGAACACAGCACAGAGGTTGTCTTATATGGAAGGAGAGAGAGTTTTGCGTTTGGATAAAGCATTCGTTGTACACCTGAAAAGTGTGTTGGCAATTTCATTAGTGGTGTAGAACCAGAGTTCTCATCCTGAGGTGACAAATTCATCTCTCAGATATTCTTCAGAAGAGAAACACATTTTCTACATTAGCTGAAGATAACTTTTTTTTTTTCTTAAAAGCTACCTTCTTTTTAGTACATTTCATAGAGAACACACTCTTTAGGATCACCTCACTTTCTGAGATTGAGAGGAGAAAAGAGTACTGCTCAGGCACAATCTTTTTAACAGCAGCCATTATATTGAAACTATATGCCCCCACAGAGGCGCTATTGCCTCAAAATATATCCTTTGGCCATTGTGTCAATTGCACAACTGTTGTGGTTTATACAGTTGCTCTATCACCAGATGCTTCCTCCCCACCTGGGTGGGGGGGGTTGGGAAAAGGAAAGGAGATTTGTGGATTGAAATAGAAATATATTTAATAAACTAATAACAATAAACTAATATTAATAACGGTTATAATATAAAATACACAGAGCCATATTCAGCCAGTATTGTGGGGGAGTAGGCCTCAGGGTTCAAATGGTAGACAAGTCTCTCTCTAGATATCAGCCACAGAAGAGGGAAGAAGGAGCAGGAAAAAAAGGCAGAGAAGGGAAGGAGGGCCATCCCCAGTAAACTCCCCAATTTACAGTGAATGTGATGTTTATGGTATGAATAGTATTAACTGGTCAGCCTGTAGTCACCTTGGGGTCAACTCCCCTACGATTCTGTTCTCCACAGCCTCTGCCTCTGTTTCTCTCAAGACCTTGAAGACCTTGAGCACTGTGGCAACCTGCATTCCAGTATTAGCTGAAACATATAACTAAGTTTTTATCAACTTTGTTCCCATGAAATAGAATGTTGCAGTCCTTACAAAATTGCAGTTTTCCTCAACAGAAAACTGACTCTAAAATTCTGTCCCACTAAACCAGGACAACAGCAATTACTAAATTCTGGTAAATAAAATTATAAAACCTGGAGACTGAGAAACAAACTGAATAAAATAATCTTTTGAAGAAAATCAACAATGCATAAAAGAAACAGTAGTCAGCCATACACTGGGTTTTATTGCTGTTACCTAAAATTATACTTTTTAACAAATCAAATACTTATTGCAGCAGTTTAAAAACCCGTGTAACCACCATGTGAGTGCAGTCACCAAGGTGAAGGACTCAGGAGCAGAGGATTGTTACAGGGGACCCTTCCTAAGCAGAACAAATCCACAGAAACTGACAAGGCTGGCATAAAAACCCAGTTTGATGAGCTGAATGATAAGTTGTTCCCAAAAGAGAGAGAAAGTGACACCTGTTCTTCTGAACGGATCCATGTTTCAGCAATTAGAAACAGACGTTTTCCCAGAAGATCGGCTCAAGGCAGGGAGTACCCAACACGAAGTTCTCTGTGGTACACCCTGATCGACTATGGAGAGAATATGGATAGGTGACACAACAAACCCACTGCCGTTTTGCACGCCAGAGTACAGGAGCTGAAAAGTAATGCTGCCAGAGAGAACCAACCTAGGAGAATGGCTGCTCCCATCAACCAGGATCATTAGAGGGGCCCTGCCTCCAGCCAGGTGGAGGAAAGGGATAATCGAGTTTACTGGAGAGTGTGGATTCGATGGGCTGGCACATCCAAACCTGAGATGTATAGAGCCCTGGTGGACACCGGTGCACAATGCACTCTAATGCCATAATATCATAGAGGGACAGAGTCCATTACCATCTCGGGAGTGATGGAAGGGTCTCAAAGGTTGACTGTGTTGGATACTGAAGTGAGCCTAACTGGGAATGACTGGGGGATACATCATACTGTAGCTGGCCCAGATGCTCCGTGCATTCTGGGCATAGACTTTATACGGAAAGGGTATTTCGAAGACCCAAAAGGGTACAAGTGGGTTTTTGGGATAGTCACTGTGGAGACTGAGGGCATTGACCAGCTGT
>NW_010202337.1:0-2055 GCF_000695765.1 Mesitornis unicolor
TGTGAGGACCTATGGGATCCTTAAACTGTAACTTAGCATGTGAAATCAAGTAAGAATAAAGTTTAGTGAATGACTCCAGGATTCTGGTATAATTAATATTAAATTAATGAGATAGTCTAAAACTACCCTGTTCTTCTTTCAACTATTTAGTAAAACTACTAAGGCTTTTGAAAATAATTATAATCTGGAACTGCTTATTCAGACTCCCTATGTGACATACAACAACATTTCTTGAGGCCTTTCTGAGTAACACAAACTCCTGTCCAGCTTTATGCTGTGCTTTGAAACCCTGTGACAGAGAGAACTGAGACATGTGGAATGCTTGCTGCCTTGGGTAAGATGAGCTGCAGTAGTTTCGGGTCAAAGGTAATCATCAGAGATTTAGAGAGAATTGAGAGATGTGGAATGCTTGCTGCCTTGGGTAAGATAAGCTGCAATAGTTTCGGGTCAAAGGTAATCATCAGAGATTACATATTTGAGGTTCACAATGGTATTTGGAGATAGGGGAGAAAGAGAGATTTCTAGAGTTTTGACTTTAAAATACTGATGTGTAGGACCACAACTAATATTTTTCCAACATATGATATCCTCTAAGGCATGAATGATTTTAAGCTATTTGCCATTTTCTAGCCTTAGTCCAGTTTTTTTCTTGTGAATGCAGTGGGAATTATGGCTTCAGTAAACCTGCTTGGAAAGACTGGTCTTTTGTAGTTCAACCCTGTGTTAAGGAACACTTCAGCTTCCTGAAGTTGAACCCAGATCATTGAAGTATTTATACTGTAAAGATACTTATTATTAGAATTAGCAGCTTGCAGATAGCTCTTGCTTCTGCTTGTGGATACACTAAGGCAGTTATTTCTAGATATCATAAATTTTCAGATTAGGAGCCTAGATGACTGATTTTTCTTTTCATTCTTCAACTTCTATTATTTGGATCAAATTAGGACTGTCATGGTTAGGGGCGGGGTTGGCCACTAAATCCTGGACAAATGCTCCCTACTAACCCCTCTCCCCTCCCCAGGAGGGAAGAGAAAGAGAATAAGGGAATATTTTCCAACTTTATGGGTTGGAAAATAAAGCTAACAAGTTTAATGAAACAACAATACTAATACTAAAGGATAATAATGTAAATAGGGAAAATAATGGAATATATACAAATATGTACAAATATAGATAAAACCAATATAAAATCTTCCCCCTACTCCCCTCCAATGACGATTACGTCATCAGAGGCTCTGTGGATCTGGGGACTGGAAAAGTCCCAGATGGGACCCAGCAGCAGATAGGAGCAGGATGCAGACAATACTAACACTAAAGGATAATAATGTAAATAGGTAAAATAATGGAATATATACAAATATGTACAAATATAGATAAAACCAATATAAAATCTTCCCCCTACTCCCCTCCAATGACGATTACGTCATCAGAGGCTCTGTGGATCTGGGGACTGGAAAAGTCCCAGATGGGACCCAGCAGCAGATAGGAGCAGGATGCAGGAATTGCATTCAGGAACACACAGATTAGAATCAGAAGCAGATGAACTAGCAGAGCTAGCCATTGCAGGAGAAGAAAAGAGCAAGAGCAGGAGGGAAGGGTCGAGACAGAAGGGCCAAGACTCTCGTGATCCCTCAGCTTTATACTGAGTATGATGTATGTGGGACTGAGTACCTTGTGGGTCAGTCTTGGGTCCACTCCTCCCCATAGGTGCAAGTACGGCACCTACGTACGTGCACGGCAGTATGTGCAAGTATGGTAAGACAATGGCCTTGTGATTATCACTTGTAGAAATACACACTGTCTACAAAAACATGCCGCTAGTTTCAGCAAGTACAGCCACTTAGAAGAGACTGAGCTGAAAAGTAAAATTACTAAAGAGAAAGTTAGTTCTACTTAGCTCAAACCAGAAGGACACACCTGATGTTGTCAGATATTGTACAAGCAGCAGTGAATTTGCTAATGAGGTACAGTTCTTTCCTCTCAAATTTTCTGCATCTATATACTGCTGCATCATTATTTCCTCTGGCGGCATCTGCACTTGCTGAGTTTGTAATA
>NW_010202338.1:0-1000 GCF_000695765.1 Mesitornis unicolor
TTGGGGCTGGAGATGGGAAGGAAAGGGTGCAAGGATTTGGGGCTGGAAATGCCAAATTTGGAGCTTGAGATGGGAAGGAAAGGATGCATAGATTTGGGGTTGGAAAAGCCAAGTTTGGGACTGGAGATGGGAAGGAAAGGGTGCATAGATTTGGGCCTGGGAAGGCCAAATCTGGGGCTGGAGCTGGGAAGGAAAGGGTGCATGGATTTGGGGCTGGGAAGGGCAAATTTGGGGCTGGAGATGGGAAGGAAAGGGTGCACAGATTTGGGGCTGGGAAGGCCAGATTTGGGGCTGGAGATGGGAAGGAAAGGGTGCAAGGATTTGGGGCTGGAAATGCCAAATTTGGAGCTTGAGATGGGGAGGAAAGGGTGCATATGGATTTGGGACTGGGAAGGCCAAATTTGGGTCTGGAGATGGGAAGGAAAGGGTGCACAGATTTGGGACTGGAAAGGTCAAATTTGGGACTGGAGAGGGAAAAGGAGATGAGGGTCAGGGCAGGGAAGGAGAAGCTGGGCTGAGAGGGGAGTGAGGTGAAATTTAGGGGGAGAATTGGGGTTTTTGGACAAGTGCAACTCACCACATTGGAGGAGGAGCCAAACCCAGAGGAGCAACGGCCGAGGGGGCCCCATCTGCCCCACACAGGGGGGAAGAAGATGGTGAGAAAGGGAGTGGGGGGAGACCCAGGTTTTTGGGAACCCCCCTGCTCCACAGCACCCATAGACCCCGTAACCTCCCCCAAAATGGAAAGAGGACCCAGGCATTTGGGACCCACAGGACCCATAGACCCCATAACTCCCCAAAAATGGAGAGGACTCAGGCATTTGGGACCCACCAGGACCCATAGACCCCGTAACCTCCCCCAAAATGGAAAGAGGACCCAGGCATTTGGGACCCACAGGACCCATAGACCCCATAACTCCCCAAAAATGGAGAGGACTCAGGCATTTGGGACCCACCAGGACCCATAGACCCCATAACCCCCCAAAGTGAAGAGGACCCA
>NW_010202338.1:1034-1394 GCF_000695765.1 Mesitornis unicolor
CATACCCCCCAAAATGGAGAGGACCCAGGAATCTGGGACCTACCAGGACCCAAAGACCCCATAATTCCCCCACAATGGAGAGGATCCAGATGTTTGGGACCCACCAGGACCCATAGACCCCATAATCCCCCCAAAATGGGAAGAGAACCCAGGAGTTTGGGACCTACCAGGACCCATAGACCCCATAACCCCCAAAAATAGACAGGACCCAGGAATTTGGCACCCACCAGTACCCATAGACCCCATAACCCCCCAAAATGGAAAGAAGACCCAGACGTTTAGGACCCACAGCACCCACAGACCCCATAACCACCCAACATTGAAAGAGAACCCAGGAATTTGGGACCCACCAGGACCCAT
>NW_010202339.1:0-20940 GCF_000695765.1 Mesitornis unicolor
CCCTTCCAACCTAAACCATTCTGTGGTTCTAAGACCAATCATTTGACTTTTCTTATTTTAGAAAACGGGTCTTTACTAGCAAAGCTGCTCACCACTTGTGATAGCTTATGTGAAAGTATATTAATATAACTACAATAATTTCTCATTTAGGGACTACAAATCAGATGCACTCCCATTGTAGAGATCACATTTTTCAACATCTTTTCATTCGTGCTTGAATGTCATTAGACAGCAAGGAGAGTCTGTGTGTGGCTTTTAGGCAGCAAGTAAATATTAATATATTGTGCTTCAATATGTAAACTTGTCAAGGTGCTGCAATGGTAAAGTGATTTACAAAATGAAAAATCAATATGAATAAACTCTAGTGAATACACACCATGGATTTATCTGTAGAAAGGGGTAATAAGAGTCTGCCTCTTTGCTGTCTCCTACAGAATATAGTTCTGATAGAAAAACATGTTTTCTATTGCAGCCATCTAGTGCCACTGAAATCTGGCATCCCAGCAACCCAGAGGATGAAACAAAACAGATCTTATTTGCAAATTTACTTTCACTACAACTTCACAAAAACAGGACTGCTATGGAGTGACGAACAGATTCCAACCAGCTGGCATATTTTTATATTTTTTCCTTCAAAATCCCTCTGGAGGTCAGTGTATTCAATAGATTACAAAAGGAAAAGACTGTTTACTGGAAGAATATTCAGATATTAAATATCAATAGTATAGAGGAAATGGCTGGATCTGGGAATTAACTTTGGATCTACCCCTGGTATAGAAAGCCATTGCTCTGGTAGAGTAGAAAAATAACTGCCCTTCAGTGAAAGCAAATAGTATTAGAAAATACATTTTAATGAGCACAAGGACATAGATCAATGACTTAAGAAAAGGAAAAACAAATAACAAAAAAACCCTCCCAAATTATAAATGTAGAATACAGAACAGTCTTTGAAAAACTGAAATTTTTTAAATTACTTTCATCTCTCTTTTCTGTCTCTATAGGTTGCTTTATTACGCTGGAGAGCCAACCTTGAAAATTCCTAGAATAGAAGATAAACCACCATGCCTGCTCTTACTTTCAGCTTCTGTCAACATAAACTACAATCTGTGTGGTGGTTGAATTTAAAATGAGGGAGAAAAGTAGCCTTAGGATTGTTAGCATGAAAGCACAGCAGAAGAAATTCTCCTTAACAGCAACACACCTAATGAAACTCTGCCAGCATCTGCACTATAGATCAGTGGATTCACCTGGCTTCATAGTGACTTTTAATTCTGTTTAGTGGCAAAGCCCATTTCTTTCAGCACCCTAAACTGTTGTAAGCTCTTAATGTTTATTTCAAGCCATGCAGCTTTTTGTTTTTCAAATACATCAGCTCACTGGACCAAGGATGTAAGTAGAGAGAAGCAGTGTGAGAGGAGAAGAGGGAACAATGAGATTGTCACAATCTTTAAGGTGATAAAGCCATAGGAAATATTAACCATACTCTTGAGCACACCCTGAGAGTTAGAAGACCCCACAAACAGTCAGGAAACTGTTTTTGGAGTTCTTCAAGGAAAACTCTGTGTTTATTTTGATTTCCTTGACAGACCAGGAGTTCTTGGCATGTTTCACCGTTCATCTCAGTAGCTGCAGAAAAATGTAGCCACAGAGAAGGTGACTTGGATTTGGCTTAGCAGAACCTTGCAGCCACCTGATCACCAGCTTCAACTGTACATCTCCTGGCTATATTATTTCACCTGCCTTGAAGTTTGTCCTCCACGTATCACTGAGAGGCTCTAATCCCAACTGACATTTCTGGGTGCTATTCTAAGATAAATAAACAGCCTATATAAGCAATGTCAAAGGCAGCTGCAGTTCTAAAATTCACTCCATGACTTAGCAGGTTGTCCATGTTGTGCTCTGACAGCTGGGACTGCCCCTTCATTCAAGGGTTTGACCCTCTTGACAGTGATGTTCCCAATACCAGGCAATGCAGCTCTGTGCTCTGACAGCTGGGACTGCCCTTTCATTCAAGGGTTTGACCCTCTTGGCAGTGATGTTCCCAATACCAGGCAATGCAGCTGCTTAAGCTGAAGAATAAGTGATAAGTAACCCTAAAAATGGACGGCTGGTAAGCAGAAGAACCCAATGGGGCTAAATACTGTCAGCACTACCATGTCATGACCTGTAATTTCCACAATTAACTGCATTGTGCAGGGGTAGCTACTGAAGCTGGAGTCTTCATGAAGAAAAGCTTTTTAGCAGGGTTTAACCAGTGAGTGACAGTCTGTGCCCCACCAAAGGCAGAAAGTGAAAATAATCACAAAAATGGCTCCTTCATTCTCTACAGAAATAGAATTGATGCTAACGTGTCTGTGTACAGCATTAGTAAGCCTGCAACTGAGAAGGTTGCACTGTACTTTCAGTTTACCACCTCCCACAGTGGCAAACAGCCCTGGCTCAGCAAGAAGATGCTGTCCATATAGTCCATGCCTCATGGCATACAGCTCATTGTGCAACAATTCAAAATTGGCCATCTTCTGGCAGAGAACAAGGTGGAGTTTTATTGTTCGGGAATGCTGTCACTTCAAACCAAACCTGTTTGGACGATTTTGTCTCCTCTGTCTCATATGTAAGTGTGAAAAAAGCATTCTGCATCAAACCAGCATCAATACATGTATTGCAGCTTCAAATCTTTTGGCTACTGAACATTGCATCCCAACTTGTCCAGATGTTGTCAACGAACATGTGTTTCCATACCGTTTAAAA
This sequence comes from Mesitornis unicolor, assembly GCF_000695765.1. NCBI lineage: Eukaryota > Metazoa > Chordata > Aves > Mesitornithiformes > Mesitornithidae > Mesitornis > Mesitornis unicolor. Next base: position 2,749 of record NW_010202339.1, read on the forward strand.
GTCACATGTGATTTGCATAGCAATGCCTTCCCCTGCTTTCTCAACAAGTACTGCTCTGTAAACAAGTGTGAAAATGTCAGACTAATATATTAACATTTACATTAGCAATTAAATTGAAAGATTTCACTATTTAAATATGTTAAGGGAATTAATTTTAATCCTGATACACACCTACTCTTTCCATAGCATTTTGTTTTTCAAAAACAGCTTCTCTTTTTTTTTAAAAATAAAATCTGGGACATGAAACCCATGTGATGATTAGAAAGTGCCATAACAAATCATCTTGTGTGCCTAGATGAGAATAAATCTCACAGAGGTTCACATCCTGCATAAGCAGAGTGTTGTCCGAGGCAGATCCAGCTAAAGGGCATAAACCAAAGATCTCAAAGTTTATTCTCTGCACAGTATCTCCTGGAAGATAATGCAATGCCTTTACAAATACTATACATCATAATATTAGCAGCAAATAAATTTCCACTGATAACAGTTTTGGGTAAGATCACAATTTCCCATTCTTTACATTAAGCTTCCGATCTTAGACATGAGCATCAGCCAAAAGAGCTTACTGTCCTGTTCATCCTCCAAGGGCATCCACTGGTTTTGTCTTCCCAGATAATGAAAGTGGGGTCAATAACGAGTCTGGCAGCTTTAAGCCCAAGTCTCTCTTTTTCTAGAAGTAATGTTCTATTTCTCCAACAAAACTACGAAGGAGACAACCAAAGCACCTCATATATTAGTAAGAAGCACAAAGGCTACTGAGTTTATTTCTATTCCAGTTGGAGGCATTTTTTTGCATCCTGAATCTGTCACTTCTATTACTGGGATCCCTGCTGACTGTTTTGTCTTCTTCGTGGCAGGGTGGGAGGATCATCAGTTCCCCTTAGAGCTGTGAGGAATCTGCAGTGTAGCCTAAACCCACGAATAAATATACTACTTCTCTGCAAGAACTCTTCCTGTTGAGAACATAGCCTTAGAAGTGTAATAATAGTTTGGAAACGTAACTAACAACTGAGAAAGTCTTCAGTTGCTTGACAAGTGCAGCAGGCCTAGTTCTTTGAAATCCTGGAAGAAGATGTTGTTCTGAGAGTCGAACAGTTGGGAAGGGACAATCTAAGAGATTCCCATGGTCAGATAAAATAGCAAAGGATTGGTTCTGCTCTCCAGTGTGTTGGAGTAAGGCCAGCATAACTTCACCAAACTTTAATTCTGGATTTAAACCAGCAGTGCTTAAAGAAGAACTTGACCACAACTTCAAGAACTGCAGTGTAATATTCCCAAAGCTCATAATTTCCTACACTGAAGTTCTCACACAAGAGTGTGAAAAAGAAAAAAAAAAAAAGAAAAAAGGAGGGAAAAAAGGAAAAAAGGAAAGAGAAAAAAGAAGGGAAAAAAAAAGAAAAAAGAAGAGAGAAAGCAGAAAAGAAAAAAGAAGAAAAAGAGAAAAAAGAATAAAAAAGAAGAAAAAGAGGAGAAGAAAAAGAGAAAAAAAGAACCATAAAAAAGAAGTAAAAAGAAAAAGAAAAAGAAAAAGAAAAAGAAAAAGAAAAAGAAAAAGAAAAAGAAAAAGAAAAAGAAGAAGAAAAAGAAAAAGAAGAAGAAAAAGAAAAAGAAGAAGAAGAAGAAAAAGAAAAAGAAGAAGAAGAAGAAAAAGAAAAAGAAAAATTATACCAGAATGGATCAGCATTGGTCTAGGAAGGGGCGATTTCCCTTACAGATCTTTACACACATCTAGTAGCAGAGGTGATGAGTGCTGGTGGTAAATAAACCTGAAAGACAAGTTACACGAATGCAACCAACCTTCCCAGCCTATGTTGTGTGCAATACTCACTTAAAACTGCCTCAAAATGACTTCACTATTGTGTTGCCAACACTTGCGATATCACCATACTTCTCATAATGCTTAGTTATTATAAAAGCACTGCAGCCATCAGGGACATTCTACGTAAGAATCTCAACTTTCATCAAAACACAGATGTTCCTGGTACTGCTACCCTTTAGGAAGATGGAGAAAACCTTGACAAATTACAAACACCTAGAAAACAAGAAATATCCTATCCCTAAAACAGTGATAACATTTTAATACTCTGATAGGATTGTTTTAAACTAATGTGCTCTAATGAATTTGGTAGGGAGAGATCATACTTTCTAATACTTGTTATTGATAGTACTAAGCCAAAGACAATTTAAAGTGTAACCCATTTTTCTAGACCAGGTTTACTTCTACTCATCATAAGAAGGGAGTATATTTGTTCCTCCAGAGAGTAGACACTCTGAGATGATTAGTTTTATAGTAGCTGGACTTCCCTGACAAAGTACTGCTCTGAATGAATTAATGTAGTCATGAACAAATGAGTCATTTTCTGACACACTAAATTAAAGCAGGATCTGGATTTATGAGCTGTGCAGTGGCACTCAGGGTGACATGCTCCTTTAAAAACAGTTTCTGTTCCTTTGTAATGAAAAACTACAAAACTGGCATAAGCCACCAAACACTGTGAACTTAGGGTCTATATATTGGATATGCTAGGTCCTAAAAGACTCAAGGGAAATTGCAATCTAATTTCCTTACGCTGTTTTGAACATTTTAGCAGAGAAACACTTTACTGAGAAGAGCATTGGTGTTGAATAAAGGTAAATAAAGATATAAAAAATAAATAAACATACATTTGCTACCTTTCTGCTCTGATTTCAGAGCAGCTCTGTTCATAATTCCATTTACATCCTGCAAGCAGAGAAAAACAAAAATAACCAATAAATATGTTTCTATTTTTTCTCCATTAATTGAAAACTTAATTGAAAAATTCTCACCTTAATATATTCAAAGCTGTTAGAATATATTTGGAGTCAAGCTTTTGAAACTATGCAGTTTTTTTCTTGATTAAGCACTTCTGCTGTATGGTTTCATATACAATTCTTTGATTGTGTGGCTTATGTGAGTAATAAGCATGACACAGGTGGAAATTTCACAAACTCGACTTCAAAGTAAACTCTTGGTGGTGAATAGCTAAGCACAGCAACTTCAGTACTGATATTTACCAATACTATATTTATATCACTAAAACTCTACTCTTGCACATTTACGGAACATGAGCATCAAAAAGACCTTGCATTTTGAATCTAATTAAACATTAATGGACAAATGTACCTGCTATTAAATGACATCTTTGCCTACTTCTCAAATGGAAGAAATCTGCAGAAATAATGGAAAAATAAATGTTGTCATATATATATTTCCTCCCCAGGAGAAGATGATAGAAAGGCAACTGGTGTACATCTCTAAGAAGAGAGGATCAGGTGAGTCACTTTTTTTATGTCTTATGTACAAAGTTGCTTTGTTTCGTAGCCCTTTTTATATAGAAATCCATGCAACTATGCTCCAGATCAGCTTCCCAAGTTTACCCATCTTTAAAACACCCAATCCAGTTCTGCATAGAACTCATACATAAACACACTTGTTTAAGATGCCGGGGAGCATGTACAAGATAATCAGAGACATCTTATGGAAAACAGTTTGAAATACCAAATCTTGTTTTTATTGTAAGGTTACAAGGAGTTATCATGCTATTTCTGCTTAAAATTAAAAGTGGAAGGGGGAGTGAAACAATTTATCCATCCATCCATCTATCTATCTATCTCTCTATGTATCTATCATCTATACATTTTAAAAGCACCTAAATTGTTGTAAAGTCGAAAAGCTGATAAATGACAGGATTTCAGACTTTTTTGACATCCTGTAGTTTTATTTTTCTGAATAAGCTTACTTTTAGATGCATCCTTGTCTAATCCTTTTTATTCAGGCTTTGACTATTGTATAATAAATATGATTTCTTTTTGACAAAACCACAGATTGAATACTGTATTGGTGATGGTGCACACTCTGAAAAGCATCTTGTTTTGGTGTTTAAAAAGGGGTAGATCTTGGCTCATATTCAAAGTTTGCCACAGTATCACTGAGTTTCTCCTCTTATACGATCTGGTATCTTCAAATTATGTGTAAATCGGAATCTTGAATAAAAACAAGGCTCATTTTAAGGGGAAGATGTAGCACACACCCCTTTGCTGCTGTCTCCTGGAAAGTGAAAACTGAACTTAGTTGGCATTGTGGAGATTAAGTACAGGAAAGGAAAGTAAAGGTGTTTAATTATAAAAGCGACTTGAGAAGGTCTTCACAGTGATGGCAGTAAGTTAGTATCAGCTGGCAAAACTCCAGTGAACGGTAATTTACACCTGTAAAAACCTACTCCTATGATGCAGGGGAAAGCTGCCTGTTGTATAATGTCAGTCTGGCCTGCACCTCACTGGAAATACCTGGCTGAAAGCCAGCCACATTGCAACTGTGCTGCAGCAACTTGCTCAAAATGTTGATGTTTTTCCCCAGAATTTCAGATTTCTCAGGGAAACCTTAAGGAAAGCAAGACTGTTGCACGTGTTCATTTGCAAGTTCATCAAGAAAAATAAAATCTACATATATCTACCTTTTATATCTGAGATGAAAAACATCAGAACATTGTGTTGATATCTTATTTTCCTAAATTTCAAACAAAGTTGAAAAACACTGGAAGGTATCGCTTGCCCCCTTCATCACCAATGAACAGGTAAATAATTATCAAAGTAAGAATATTCCATTAAAGTGTGTATCTTGCAAAACCAAACAACTTCCCACAACTTTGCAGTTGACAAAAATTTCAAAATACACCTCCTCCTGGGTGTGTCATAAAGTCAAGGGATTTTCTCTATGAATTCCACAGTGAGGTTAGAGTTCCTGAATATAAATGCCTGCACCACACTACACTTTGAAAATCAGAAAGCTGGAGTCTTTAAAAGATTAATATTAAATTACACCGAACTACTGGATAAGATCACAGTTACTCTTCTGGAAGCTTATCATTTTTATATATTTGAGACTGCTGTGGAGTTTCCAGTTTGCTGGTGATACTGGGAGCAAGTTTGAAGATGGACATACTGGAGAGTCATGACACCATGGGCACTTAAATAGCTACACAGATTTCTAAAGGTGCTCAGATAACATTTAAGTTGCTAAATGAGAAGATATGGCATAGCATACAAAACCTTTCACATCTGGAAACTTTATTTACTTGTCTAAGTAGGATCTGGGCTTTTTGGAATGCCTATGCAGGATATAACTTCTTTATTTAAAGCCTGGATATCTAATGAAATTGTCTGTTGGATCTGAGATTTTCACAGCTGAGGGTTTTTCATATGCCTTGACCATTGCCCGTATCCCTGGGTCCAGCTACATCTCTCCCAGATGGTGTAAGTGAGCCCCAAGCTTCTTTTACAAGTCCCTCAACAGCCACTGCAGAACGAGGTGTCTAAGCAATGTTATATATCACTATCTTTCCTCCCTCCTCTAAAACTAATATATCTGATACAATCAGGTTTGGCCTTTCGATCTTTCACACACACACTAACACTTTAATATTTAGGTCAACCCCCTCAATCAACTTTAAAACAAGGCTATGTACATTTACATTTTATCTACCCCTTGTAAATAAAGGAGTTACCGCCACTCTAACAGCAAGGGGCAGTTAGTTGTTTCTCACAAAAACTTGCCAGCCTGACAAATATGGCTAACAGGGGAAAAAACAAATACTTTCAAAATTCAAAATTTCAAAATTTTTCAAAATTCAAACTTGTCTTCAAAACAAAAGTATTTAACTACAACAAAACAAATAGAGTATGGCAATGTTATTCTTAAGATGTAAAGTTTATCAATAATGGGGAAAAAAAGTATAATATATTTGCAGGGAGTTAGGCAAAGGGAGATAAGCCAGGGCTACACAGATGTGTCCTCACTGAACCTTTGCAGTGGAAAAGTGAGTTAATTTTGCTCTACTTACAGTCACTGATGAGACCACTACACATTGTCATCCCATGCAGCTCTGATATGTGTATGTGCTCAAATGTCCTAAAAAAGTCTGTTTTCCTCATCGATCCCCACTCTTCATTTTGGGCAGTGTGGGCTTCTGAAGTAATAGAATAATATTTGGAAGCATGGGTTGAAGCTGGGTCCTGATATGCAGTTATAAAACTGTTCAGATTTCCATTGGGAAAGGATTCTTCTGCAATCTCACTAGCTAAGCAATAGAAGTACTTGGAGAAATAAAGTTTTGTTTCTGTTGAAAAACAAAGGAAAAGAAAATACAGAAACATAATAGAAATGCAAAACAAATCTTCTCAGTGATGTCCAATGACAGGACAAGGGGCAATGGGAGCAAGCTGGAGTATAGGAGGTTCAATCTGAACATGAGGAAAAACTTCTTTACTGTGAGGGTACCAAAGCATGGCCCAGGCTGCCCAGAGAGGTTGTGGAGTCTCCTTCTCTGCAGACATTCAAAACCCACCTGGCTGTGTTCCTGTGTGACTGCTCTGGTGATCCTGCTCTGGCAGGGGTTGGACTGGATGAGCAGTCGAGGTCCCTTCCAACTCCTGAGATTCTGTGATTCTGTGAAATGTGAAAACAGCATTTTGCTGAAAATAGGAAAACTTAATCAGCATCAAGCAATGATTTTGTGATTCTCAAACTGACCAAAAATACCTTTTTAAAATAATGATGAAATTTCACTTACAGCTGAATCTCCCCCTCAGGAAACTGAGGGACCTCCTGTAAAGCCCAGGACTGATCACCACCTGAGCCAGAAAGAGAGCATAAGCTTTCTGAGCCCAGACTTCCATACTAGACTGTGCAACCTTCACTCATGGTTGTGTTCCCATGACTGAAACCTACCCAGCAACATCAATGTGATAATTTATGAATGAAAATGTCACTTCAGCTCTCTGCAACTCCCTAATAAAAATGACACTAATGCTAGAATCCCATCTTATTTGCTGCCTGGCTCAATCCGTACGCTCAGTATGCAACTTCCACGTATGGCTCCTGGCTATGGCTATTCCTTTCTGCAGGTGACAAAATGATGAACAAACGTGAAATTTTCTAATAATTGTTTTGCACTGATTTCACAGTACTGAAACTGTAAATGACATAGGTAGGCCTCCTAGTATGATAAGGCTAGCTTGCCAAATGAGTGATCCATAGCCACATATATCTTCATTTCACCTTGTGAAATGGCTCTGTAATCTAATACTGTTTTTTCCCTGCTGGACACAGGCACATCTATTTCTCAATATTCTGATGCGGGGCTGACATTTCATTTCATCACGCCACCGTGTTGTGCCATGTAATGCACTGCAACAGAAGGCTGCACTGGAGTGACAAGCTGCCAGCTCTAATAAAAATGTATAGAAATAGATGTGCTTTCAGCTGAGGAGGCAAACTACTAGTTCATCCAGAGGTGTGCAAGGAAAACGCAGTGCTGCAAATAAATTGCAGACAAGCCTGAATCTTCCTCCCTCCTGTGAGCTGGTTTTCTTCCACCTCACCTCACATCAGTCACTTTGCTCATGGTTCCCACACCACCATCTGGTCAGATCACCATTGGTTTCATTGTGTCCCGAAATAAAGACATATAATGCATATAATCTTGTAGCATAGCTGAACACGTAGCATTCTCTATGTTCCGCTTGAATGCTGGGCTTTGGATATTTGGATGTAAATCAAATTTGAGGAGCTGTGGATTGTGCTACAGAAGATGACAAACCTACATACCGGAGAAAAATAGTAAAAAAAAATACTAGTAACTTGGTGTGTCCAAAACTGTCTTTTATTTAGAGGTGTAGAGAACAAGTATTAAAAAGAGAAACATCCTTTAGAGCATCCAAAGTTGAGAATTCAGAAATCGGTGTATGCAAAGTTGCTAACCTGTAAAAAACTCATGAAAATTTGTTCATGTTTCAAGGAGCGACACAAGTCGTAATTCATGAGGAAGAAAAATTCTTAAGAAATTAAGAAAAGCTGAGAGAAAGGCCAATAGTCTCTTGGAATACAGAATGCAAGGAACAGCTACCTACAGTCAAGATGAAATGCTGGTATCTGTCAACTTGAGACAAGTACTGAAAAGGCAAGCATTCTTTGAATCTCTGAGTGATGAAGGAAATGCTCAGGGATTTATGCTTTCTCTGTCCATCTCACTGGGCCTTCACAGTGTTTTTGCTGCAATTAAATATGCCTTTTGTTTTTTTGAAAGCACACCAGCAAACTAGGCAAAAAGTTGAGAGCAGAAAGAGCTCTTTTATATCTTCACAGTAACTGAAGTTTAACAGTAACCAGATTTGCCAGAAATTTGTGAAAGGTTGCCCTGGGCAAATTTACATTAAACAAATTTCTAATTTGTTGTATAATTATAATCAGTTAAATAATACCATTCAAATATCATGAATAATGCAATCCTCATCCATATTCACCAAGGACATTACTCATAATCATTCTCATCAGCCTGGACAGTTTGCTTTTTGGGGCAGACAAGCAGAGATTTATCCAATATTTTTTTGGAAGAGTTTTACCTGATAGAATTCAGGAAAAGGAAGGATGATGAGAGTCCGTGTTATCACGGAATCGAGTAGCAAAGGCATAGGCAACAGGGTTCATACTTCATAACCACAGCTTATTATTTAGGATTAAGTTTTTCTCTCTAAAACAAAGATAACGACAAGTGCATTTAGCCATGAAGAAGGCAGACAAGCCTGCATAAAGAATGAATTTTGGTCCAATTTACTTTTAAGAAAAAATAAGAGCTGCATGTTTTAAATCAATTATTAAAATGAAATTCCCAGGAGGAAAAGAAACAGAATAGAATTCTGGTCCAAATGAATCCTGTGAGTTAAATGGGACTAGGATTAGTCCTCATAACCTCAATTTCTGTTCATGATGTAGAAAGCCAGCTCTCACTATGCCAGGGACATCTAGCTATGCCAACCCTGCTGTTCACTGTCATGTCATTGCTCTCCTATCAGCAGATCAACTTTTTTTCACCTTTATGGGCCTCTGCCTGTAGCAAGATCATTTAATTTCCTCCTGCTCACTGAATCCTAATTTCCAGATAGCATTTTGTGTACGGCTGACAAAACTGTAACATAGTATTCTGCCAAACAGAGGCACATCAAGTGTTTTTGTCACAAAAATATGCGTGCACATTTTCTGGGTGTATTGCCTGGGTATAAGAAAACTCAGGCACGCTTCCCTCCCCACAGATAAGAGTGCTGGGCTTTACTGGGTAAAAGAAAGAGAAGTGAGGGAGCTTCTAACTTGGCTAGATGTGTGTGTTCTCAATTTGCTATGTATGGAGAGACATGGCACCTTTCTTTCTGACCCACCCATTAGATATAAGGTGAGGTTGCAAAAAGCTGAACATCAGATCTTAAGGCTGGAGTTGAGTAAGGACATGTGCAAATATCCTGGAAACCTCACGTTACTGAAGAGAGATAACAAGCTCAGAGGCACAGCCATTCTCTGGGGTGACTCTTGTGTATCTTAGCCGCGGTGATTGACATACAAAGAGATGGAGCGCACTGGGCTATAGCAAATCTTGGACCAGAGGCGAAAGAATCAAGATTATTGAGGAATGATGTTGTGCCAAAGTGGTCCAGAGGTATAGAGAAACACTACTATCTTCAACTGCTAGTCTGGGAGTAAGTTTACCCACAGAAGAAAAAATATCAAAAACCCAAGAGTGATTTCCACATCTCACTCCTCACCCTTGTAGCAAGAACTGCTGTGGGCTGGGCTACAATTCAGATTGCATTTACACAGCATCTTTCACCCTGATGATCCTTCCCAAGTGTCTTGCATTTCAACAGTTGTCATTCATGTCAGCCTAGATCAGTTCTCCCTTACATTCCCCCTCCCTTCTCCATCCCCCTTTTGGAAAGTGAGTGACATGAAAGACGAACTGAAACCATCCCCAATGAAGGACGAAGTCACAGCACGCCAATGAAATTCTAGGGAAAATCAGTTATAGACCCCAGCATTTGAAGGACTCTGCATAAATCTTTTGTGTGTGTGTGTGTGTGTACTTCCCATCTGTGGGGTTTTTTTTTTGCACACTAACTCCCTGTTTGGTTTCGAAAAGAGTGAGAGGTTATACAATGCTATCAAATCACTTTGTACCCTGCAGTACAGGGATCACGTACCTACCCTTCAAATCTCATCGCTTTATGTAGAAACAGGGTGTCCCCTTCTGCCCTTGCTGGTCTACATCATGATTAAGTTTTGAAAGTGAGAAATGAAGAGCATCTTCTTCTTTAGGTCCCTCTAGTAAAAGTTAGAGGCATATAAAAAGCTCCTCAAAGCTTTTTATTTTAACTAGTTAACCCTCCCTAGGCGTCAAAGACATTACCTATAATTCAGCCACCAAAATTAACAGCCAGTTCTTAATGAATGCTCTCTACCCTCTGCAGCAGGAAATGCTGGACATCAAGCATTTCAAAGGAATCTCTGTTTGCATCTACTTACAAATATCCAAAATATTAATATTTGTTCCTTGTTTGCAGCTTGTATTAATTTTCCTTGTCTACACTTCATTTATAGAAAATCAATGGCACTCAGCACATTATGATCAAGATTGTAGCAATTTCCCTCTAAGCTTGCAATATATTACTTAATCATCCTTTCTATTAATAGTCCTGGTACACAAACAGCTATTCAATATTTAAAAATAAAGCTGCAGATGCACTATAGCACCTTACTTGAGGTTAAAACTTGTACAAAAACAAAGCCTTTAAAAAAAAAATCTATCAGCTCTTTCAGAATCCATTAAAATGTAGCATTTAAAAGAAAACCTTCATTTTAAGCCTTAGTAAGGCAATATTATCTTCCTCTACATTAAACTTTGGAATGGCAAATCTGTAAAATAAAACTCTTTTTTGTTTTCCTTTTCTGTTCTTCAGCATTTATAGATGGAAGAAAAATATCCCCTTTGTGGTAACTCCTTGAAAAGCAGAACTTAATCAGCATGTTTGTTCTAGTTACAGAGGACAAACTTACCTCTGTCTTAAAATACATGTGTTTTAAGTGTATGATCAGCAGAAAGATAGTTTATTTTTAGGAAGTAGAGAGGAGGGAAGACTACTTAGCTGTTCCCTTATTTTCTAGGAATGCCCTCTTTATAAAGCTTCTATCCAAGTTATGGCCTTGAACGACAGATACCTATGAATCTGTGCATAAATAATTCCCCTAACTTATCTCACATTGTGTGAAACTTATCATTAATTGCATTACTTCATATCTTTCCATTCAAAACAAAAACACTTAAGAGCTTTTAAAGTTTCTACGTTACAATGTATCTGCTTAATTTTATTATATTACCTAATGAAAGCATGGAGCAATGTGATAAAGCACAGCATGGCAATGGAGTCCCAGACATGAGACTGATCTCTTGTGACTCAACACCTGTAAGGCCTTATTTAAAATGCTGCCACCAGCTTTCAGCATAATACTTAGGTAATGATATGAAAGGACTGGAAACAACCAAGTACCAATCTATATAATCATGGGATGAGATTGAAAGACTTGGGGCTCTCAACCACATTTCCCCTAGTGAATGTTAGTGACTAAATATCAAGGCTCAACGCCACACATCAGCCAGGTCTAAAGAGCACAGTGAGTTAGCAGCAAGCAGCAGGTATCATTTTTTGGTTTCGGTCTTGAAGTGAGGTGGAACGCAGCAGCAAAGGTGTCTCCAAAGACTCTGACTGTCTGTGTGCTTGAGGTTGGGTGATTTCTTATACTCCTTGAGGCTACCACTCCATTTCTGCTAAAATGCTGCTGGGAGTCTCTTCAGTCACTTTACTACTGGGTGCTTGGGAAAAGCAGGGTTGTAGAACCTCAAAGAGCTTAACCAGTCTCATGGGCAGTTGAACAACCCCAAGGGAGTGTTTTGCAGTAATACTTGTCTCACTAAAGGGTCAGAAGGCCAACCTATCAAATTCCTGGAAGGTGGAGGTGAACAAACTAGCCATCAAATTAAGCCTGGCTTTGTGAACTGATGTTTCTCCATTAACTTGACTCCTTCACCTCACTCCATCAAGAGATTTCTATTTAGATATGGATAATTCTAGGCTCTAACCTTTGAAGCTTTTGAAACAAATCATCACCAGTGTGTTTAGTGGGGCACTTTTAGAGAACTCATTTCCTTCTCCATCAGGACGCATCTCCTTCACTTTCTTCTTTTATCCTAGCAACTCACGACACATCCCCATCCCTGAGACTTAACTGCAGCTAAGGCAGTTGGTGGGGGGCAGGAGGTGTTTCCATTTCGCTAAATACTATGCTTCTTTTGCTGCCCTTATTACTTTGAAGAACAAGGAAGCCTAACTGCCTCTGATAGAAGTGCTGAAAGCTATTTTTACTTTAAATTTAAATACATTTGTCAAATTGTATAACTCTGATCTGATTCTCATTTGAATTGGATTGCACATAGGTAAGAAATGATTATTTTTTCATGCTCTGCTACAATTTTAAAGGGGAATGAAAACATCTTTCAGCATACCTTTTTCTTCTGAAACATTTGAAGAATGTATTTTTGTGTCAGCTGGATATAACCTGTGAACCAAGCTTTCCTAAATCCAGAACTGACTAAAGTTACATTAGATCTTTTCACATGTGTGAGCCACAGTACAAATGGGTTCATCTGAAACAGGTTGACACCCCTATGATGTTACATGTGCCAGTGGCATTGCAACATCTGTGACAACAAGTACCCAGCAACTCTGTTCCACTGTCTTAGTCCTTCATCCTATCTGGTGTTGGGTTGTTGCTTCAAAAGAAGGAATTGAAAAGTGGTCAAATATACGGGGGGGGGGCAGAAATATTAATCACAGAATTACAGAATAGTTGAGGTTGGAAGGGATCTCTGGAGGTCATCTTGTTCAACACCCTTAGGGCATTGTATTTGGGCATAAATATATTATAAAGAATAGTATTTGGGCTTTTTAATACCTAAATTAGATTAAAAGGAATGACTGATTTCATCAAGATCTTACCAAGTTTCTATTTAAAACCAGGAGACTTTTTTCCCATATGTTTGGCTTTTAACAATTAAAAGAAAACTGTTGCTTTTTTCCATGTGAAAAGACCAACTTTTTCATCAAACGCTCCTTCCTAACCTCCATGCTGAAACAAAAAACATCTTATTCTTTAAAAATAACATTTTTTGAGTATTTGAAACACAACCTTTTCCCAAGACGTTCACTCAGGGTACCAACAACTTCTGCGAGCCAGCCCTTCTGCTCATGTAAACTTACCCTGTGCTGTTGGCATCAAGAGAATGAAGGTGGCTGATGCCAGCTGGGAACCTGGCACATTTTATTTGCTGGCATCTGCGTGATTGCTGTCCAAAGTCGCCAGCACTAGGAGACAAAAAACACAGCAGAAAGTGAGGATATGTAGCTCGGCTGGCCTAATGTGTCCTTGCCCACAGCTTCAGTCATCAGAATTGCGTAGCTTGTGCTGACACACAGGAATGTCCTTCCATCCCATCGTGACACAGGCTAATGGTGACCACAGCGTCAAACTCACCGGTATTTCAGAGCTGCCATTTCTGGCTTGATAGGCACATTTGAAAGAAACAAGACTTCTTCACTTTTCATACTGATAAATATTCAAGCCCAGGGGACAACTATTTAGCCACAGAATTTCTGCAGAGCAGTGAAATCTCTGACACCTCGTGTCTTTATCGGTAGCACCACTACAAAATATGCTCCTTGCATATATCTTCTCAGTCTTCATCTTCTCCCTCAGGTAATTCAGCAAATTTTCAGACATTTTATTCTGACCCCAAATTTCTACTTCAGTCAATGAATTGTACAGCACCTTTGCTTTATCAGTATGCTTTATTTCTTCAAGAACACCATCAGCACAAGGAGCAGAAGTGAAATTCTTGGTTTCCAGCCTAACCTGACCCACAACAGCAAACTGCGTAAGCAAGCACTTCTAGGAGGGTTATTTTGTTCCTTTTGCAGCTGAGTCACAGGGAAAGTAAATCATTCCACAAAATACAATATGCTTGCGAGCATCAGTGTGTTGGCCTATTTTATCTTGTCCTTTCTTCCTGAGCTAATATCTCTTGATGAAGATGGATCTACCATATACCATGCTCCATGAAAAATAAGATGATAAAAATATATTCAAGAAAAGAAAGCTCACTTCAGGCTGTTTCTCTAGGATTCTGTATTAGTTTCCAGCCCCAGGGAAGTTATGGCAGGAGTAGCCTGACTTTACTAATAATCACTTCACAGTGGTTTGCAGTGGTTCACTTTTGTAACCAAAATGTAGGTTAATAAAGAACATTGAAAATAGGTAAGGATAAATGTTAAATGAGTAATTCCATATTGCATTTCTTCCTCCTCTGATGAACAGCCATAGCAGAATAGCTCTTTTATTCTCCACCTCCTCACTTCCCAGCATCAACACACTCTCCGAAATATAAATTCAGCAAATCTCACAGTCGCCTCCAATTCATTTATTTTTTTAAAAAAGGTTTCCTTTATCATTGCTTTCAGGGTTTTGTAACTTGAGAAGACACTGACTGACTAAACTTTAAAAGCTTTTTCTCCACAGCAAAATTAGAATTTTACTTGATTTAAAAAACAAATAAAAATAAATACCATTTGCAAGAAATCAACCCGATTCCCAAGTTCTGGACTTCAAAGTGGTACAGTAGGGGAAGATAACCTTTTAGAGAATGAGACTCATGGAAATTACCCAAATATCTTAAGAAGCATCACTAGGTGAGGAAAGTAAGAGGTCTTCTCATGTGCAAGAGCCTATCCACAAGCATGGGAAATAAAAGGGCAAAGTACACAAAGTGTCTCCACTCTGTGACTGTTGAGGTGGACGTTGCAGGAAGGAGCATTGCGTGATTGTTCTAAAACTGGGTGATTTCTTCTCACTAATTCTGGCTTAATTTGGGAACTGGTATGGGCTTTTTCATTTTGCCACTAAGCTATATTTTTGAAGACTTCGATTTCAAAAAACATGTCTTTTTCATTGCTTTTTGGCTTTTTTTTTTCAGGTGTTGAAAATCTTTTTGTTCAGGTCAAAGAGAACTTTCCAGATCAATACACATTTTCTTTTGTCATTGTTCTCTCACTTCAGTCCAGGTCCCCGAAAAATAGCTGTTGCAGCCCAAGAAAAACTAATTCCTCCCTCCTAAGCTGTTTCTATGTTTGTTTGTTTGTTTTATTTGGCCACTGAACCAAAAAGAAAAGAAAGGGGGAAAAAGGCACTGTTCTCTGAGCTTGTATCTGCATTTCTGCACTTCCACTTTGCCCTCAGGGCCGCAATAGATTTGCCACATCATTCTGTCTCCTGCATGGGCTTTGCATCAGCTGCAAGATGTGAATGGTATATGTGTTTATCTTCTTCCCCAAGGTCAAGAATAAGAGGTGGTTTCAAAGGCAGGTTTACAATGTTACTGTCCGTTGTGAAAAACAGAGCCCTTTAATCTCCCTAATAGTGACTCTAATTAGGGATGCAAATATTCAATTAATCTAGAATACGCAGTGGGCTTCACAATTGACTGAAATAATGTGAATGAAGTAATTGGCCTGGGACCACAATTTATCTTTATACTCTTTGTGTTTTACAAAAGCATTACTTTGCTAAGAGTTATGTTTTATTCACACACTTGGATGCCAAAGCCTTGGGGATCTGAAATATTTAATTACACTGACTCCACTCCCAGGCAGCACACACAATGGTGACAACGCACAGAACATCTTTTCTATATTCCCAGCATTGTTAGCCCACTATCCCCACCTTTACAGTCCTGGGAAAGAGATGGATGGAAGGTTTTGAGGACAAGGTTTTGAGGAATGTATATTTATGAAGTGCTTAGAAGCTTGTATCTCAAAACAATTAAGACTGATAAATTATTATTACTCTACCAATACTATGGTAAAGAAATTCTACAACGTGGCATGATGGAGAGAAGCAAATGAAGGAGTAATCTTTTAAAAGTGGGAAGATGCATAGCACCATGCAACAGTGCCAGAATTATTGGCTGTCACTCAGGAGATGTGAATTTGTGCTCGGTTTCTGCCTCAGATGTTGTATGAGCTGTTGGATTAATCTCCTGTATATATTGCAACTCCGTAGTGCCTGAGCGATGGGTAGAGCATTTCCCATTCCTTCCCTAGCTCATCGATGCTGTTGATCAGCTTTCCATTCAACATCTGGGAATTGCCCAGGGGCCACAGTGGAGTCAACTCATTCCTGGTGAAATACAAAAAGCAACCTGGCAACCAGAACAACTCCTTCAATTCACCTCTGTCCTGGTGCCTGCCAAGGAGAAAGGCCTTGCAAAATATTCCTCTCTCTTGGGAAGAGATGGATGGGTCTTTTGGATGGGTCTACTATTTTAGGAGCCTTTTTCCAAACAAAACAGGGAGGCATCTGCAACTGGGATACCAGGTTAAACTCTCGAAGTACCGCATCTCACTGATATGAGTTAAAGGGTTGTCTTGTCTCATAGCAGCTGCTTAGATGAGGCAATCTCTTTTTCCAGACGAGAGAAGGAAATATCTGGGGAGCTCTCAGCCAGAGGAACATTCTGCCTGTCTGCAGAACAAAACCAAAAAGCTGTCTGTAGTGCTCAGGAACAAGCACATTCAAATGATTGGTAATTGCTAAATATCAAGTTCCAGGACATCTATCACTACCTTAATGTCCTTCCCTCTCCAGTGATCTGCAAAGCCTTTACATTTATAAATTACAACGTTGCATGAGAGAAGTTAGGTGATACATGCTTCCATTTTCTCTTGACAGCAAGACACAGATTCAGCATGCCAGGCTCTGCATCAGAAATCAACTCCCGCAACTCCCATTGGCTCCACACCAGCAGAAAGAAAGCATGACCAACTGCACAGGTATGTAAACACAGGAGGTTGTTTTTTTTCCTACCAAAGCATTCACCAAAAGCCTCTGTGTAGTAAAGGATGGCATCCGATGAGGAGGACAGCAGACTTTTCCAATTGAGCACTTAACTGAACAGATAATGCACAATTTTCCTTCTGAGCATCATCAATGATGTCTCATGGACATACAGCGCCTCAGGATGTGACCCATTTGTCTAGAAAAATTCATGGATGGCTGCGAATCTACACCTGCAGATGTAAACCTAAGAGTCTCAAGATATTTGAACACAGGTATCACATGCTAGCCCATTAATTACGGTTCAAATCCTATACCTTCATTACAATTAAAAAAAAAAGTATTAAAATAGATATTATAAGAAATTCAAATTATGTTAAAAATACCAACTTTATGGTCCCAAATAGATAACTGTAAAAACATAACTTATTCTTTTAGAAGACATATGTTTTCAAAAGTATCTTCTTCCTAGTATTACATTAATTATGGTTCAAATCCTATATCTTCATTACAATTTAAATAAAAGTATTAAAATATATACTGTAAGAAATTCAAATTATTTTAAAAATATCAACTTTATGGTCCCAAATAAATAACTGTAAAAACATAACTTATTCTTTTAGAAGACATATGTTTTCAAAAGTATCTTCTTCCTAGTATTAGGCTTTTAGTTCATTTTTTCCCATTTAAATTATTTTCCCCATATACTACAAAGGGAGGAAATGGTGATTCTTTTCCAAACAGATAAGTATCAGGGCTCTGAGTGATACAGAACCATGAAAGGAACACTGTTACAAACATGAAACAGTATCCTACAGGAGCAGAAAAACAGAAAGGGAGATATTTTTCCTGGTTGAACAAATAATATACTTTCATGAAGCCCATTTTACAAATGTCCTTGACAAACATGGCACATTTTTGTCTACATATATTTACTTCCTTCCTTTTTTAAAATAATACAAATCAATGACAAAACCAAAATCCGTTTCAAAACCACCTCAGCTGCAGAACTTTAATAAAACATGTCACAGGATTAGGGTTCAACTCCGGAACCTTGTCAGAGCAGGGTCTGCACCTTCTTATTTTATGTCTCAAAGCTGACCTAGGCATTACTTGTAAAGCATTTATGCTGTGGTTCCTTACATTTTTCCAAACATGTTCTTCATAACTCCTCTTGCCCCCTAAAAAGCCCCAGCCAAATTATAGCCAGATGCCTGGCACTTCTGAAGAAATACTGTAATAACAAGCAAACGCATGTGTAAAAAACGCTGAGGGGAAATCCATTTCAATAATAAAACATATTTCATTTTGAAGTTCCCGAGATATTATTAAAAAAGAAGGAGCAGAACAAATGGGCAAGGAAGCACGAAAGAGATGTTGACAGAGTTCTAGTAAACGTTCAGCAG
>NW_010202339.1:20971-53837 GCF_000695765.1 Mesitornis unicolor
CAGGAAATTTAAAGTTAAAGCAATGCTCACATTATGCCTTTTGTAATGGCATCCATTAAGGATTCCTTGGGCAGGTTTTCATTTCATCCGGAAAGCTAAAGATTACTATAATCTTAATTCAATACGTGCTCTCTCTGGCTGTAATACCTACTTAGAATGTTAAAAGTCTTATGTGGTTACTGCCTTTTTTATTTGGCATTGCATCAAGCAATCAAACAAACAACACAGAAATACACTTCGACAAGATCAAGCATGCAAAATCAAGCACTCATGAGGTAAAAATGCATTTTTATGTATGTATGTATTTTACCCCGCTTATGTATTAGGCTATAGGAAGGTAATGGCAAATGCTCAGGTTCACCTGTCTGGTTTTGCTAAAAATGCTTCTCCAGCTCCTGTGGAGAGTCAGTCATCTCTGGAGCTGGCTTTTCCAAAGCAAACCCTATGATTAAGAGGAAGCCCTCATTACTACTGCTTTTTGCAGAGATATTTTTAAACTTAGAATTTACTTATTTTCACTTGCCTCCCTGCTTCACTCATAATTATTCCTCTTAGTGCAAAGTTCAGCCTTGATGAGAACTAGAGGAGTTACTCATGCTTTATATCTTTAACTGTCCTCTTAAGTTGTCCTAGACTCTACAGAGACAGCTGAGAAGAGAAGCTTAATTCAGGTACTCTTAACTCTTCCTTATTAATTCAGAAGCTTAATTCAGGTGCTCTTAACTGTGGCTGATAGAGGAAGATGTTTCCCAGTTTTTAGACCCCAGGGAAACGCTAGAGGGGATACCCCTCAGACTTGACATGACACTAAGCTTCTCTAATAGGAAAGGCATAATTTTTGATCTTGAAAACCAAGGCAACAGCTTATTTAAGAACAAAATGTGTCAGGTTTACATTGGATATAATATTCTTCCAGTCTTCAAGAGCAGGGAAAAATGCTGAAGTGTTCAGAATTTAATAACAAAAAGAGAGCATGCTCTATTTCCCAGCTTTCCCTGAATTCTCAGTATGTTTGAGATGGTGGATTGGGATGTATTATCTGATGTTTTAGTAACACATGAGTTCTGTGGGTTAGTGCTCACTTTAGCTTGATTATTCCTGGCATTTCACCCTAAGGCTCACCTTCTTCACAGGAACAAACTAATACCTTCCCTGTTTGAAAAGCTAGGAATTGGTATCTAAAAATATATAGAAGTCATTAAATAAGGTGTTCCTTTTTTAAGTTATAATTGGTTTTCTATACAAAGTCTCCTGGAGAGGGAGGGGGACATGAGTTTTTATTTCAAGTGTTCTGAAGAGGGTTGGAGTGGCAACTCATCAGGTATTTAATAATTTTTGTCTCTGAACATGGCTTTTCTCCTCTGTAATTTCTTGTTTATTTTCAGTATCAATAATTCTATAGCAGCGTGCAGTCTGTACTCTATACACAGATCAGGAATACTTTAATATGCAAGCATCAGCATTTTAACAAGCCAAGCAAGAGACAGCAGGCTACTTCTGTATAGGATTTCTAGGTGAGCTATCCTCAAAGGACTGTCTAATCATTAAAACAAAGAGGTTTGAAAATTGAAATTAATATTGCATTTCAGCATGTCAGAGAAAAGTCTTTCTTGGCATCATCTATTTCTCCTAGCTCAAATGCTCTCACTTTCCTATGAGTGGAACCACTTGGCTTTAACATATTATTTGTGTGGATGTCAGGTGGAAGGGAGTAATGAGTTACTCGTGCTTTAGTAATCACTTGAGAATTTTGCTTTTCTCTTTTGGAGTAATGGGGAGCTTCAGGTTAAGTATAAGAAAGGTCAGAAAATTCAAAGGGGAGAAAAAAGGGACAGGAAAAGTCATGCTGGCAAATCTCTAACTATAATCTCTGATGCCAAGAACTCCACCTATTGTACCTGAAAGATTAGTGCATTTTGCAATTTCAGTTGCCGTGAGTACCAGCAGTATTTGAGTGGGACAGTGAAAGACTTCAAGGGGAATTAGATACTGAAATCCCATTAAAAAGTTAGACGCTTCTGAAAAATCCTGTCTTCCGAGCTTAAAAGTAAATGTTTCTCCTTGACTTTTCTCCTGTTAAGACCTGCAAAATATCATATTCAGGACATGGTAACTAAATCATACAAAGGGAAAAAAGAAATTAATAGAGAATCACTTATATCTTCTGGAAGGACAAAAAGGGTCCAATTTTCTATCTTCAGTTTGCAGTGTGAACTGCAGTCACCAAAATGCAGCTCATTCAGTACAATTTCTATCTTGTGTGTCCCAGACTTCCCAAGATTTTTCAGAAGCCCCTTCAAGCTAGAAAGTACCAAGCAGTTCAGCCCCTATATCGCAATGGTTACTGAGGGCTGATGTATAACTTGGAAAGCAAGGGTATTCTTATTACTATTTCAATAGGTATTGCCAGAGAGATAAATTAAAAAGGTTGAATTTTTCAAAATCACTGCACCTGGGAAATTAGTTTAGGCAAAGAGAATAATTTTTTGGAAAACCAACCTCAGAAATTTATTTGCCAGGGCAGGCTGCCCTCAGACTACTCGCAACAACCCTTGACTGCAAATGAATATTGCCACAACTGTTAAAGGTCCTGCTACAGGTGGAGTGAGTTTTCATTTCACATAAAATGTAGAAATCAAATAAAAATAAGAAATATTATATATGTTATAATCGGTAACATTTTTCCAGTCACATCTTGATGAATTTTTGTGATCAGACATACACCAAAGGAACAGGGCAGCTGTTAAACAGCTCCTTTGATGGGATTTTCAGTAACCCTCTGTAAACTTTTCATGGATAGGCACTGTTCTGGAATCAAAGAAGTTGTATGAGGATATTTGCAGAAAGACAAATGTTCGGCTGTAAATCTGACTGCTGCATTTTGAAAGAATTCAGGTGATGATCATAGAATCATAGAATGGTTTGAGTTGGAAGCGACCTGAAATCTCATCCAGTCCAATCCCTGCCATGGACACCTCCCACCAGCCCAGGCTGTTCCAAGCCCCATTCAACCTGGCCTTGAACACTTCCAGGGAGGGGGCACTCACAGCTTCCCTGGGCAACCTGTGCCAGTGTCTCACCACCCTCACTGTAAAGAATTTCTTCCTAATTTCCAGTCTAAATCTACCCTCTTCCAGTTTAAAACCATTCCCCCTCATTCTATCGCTTCCTGCTCTTGCAAGTCGATAATGCATGCAGAGCAGGTTAAGATCTCAGTACTTGAGTTGCCCCATACCTGAGCCGTGGCTCAAAAAAAGTTCACTGATATTTTCTGAATTTTGAGCAAGAACAACCTTTAGCACAATCACAGTCATTTACCAAATGAAATTATATGAGACTTAAGTATACCATATTAGGCATGGTACCCTTGCTAACTCTCAATAAGAAATTCATATCCATTGACTGTCCTGAAAAGAGCAGTCATATCTCAAAACTTCTAACTTAATACGATTTAGTTTATGACCAGTGGCTTTGGTATTGGGTAGATAGGGCTATTTCTTATTACACCCTCTAAAATTTCTTGCCATCTCTCACAGCAGCTATGGATGCTATAGGCTTGCTGCTTGATTGAAAAGATGCTTTCATTATCCTTGTCTTGCTTGCTTAATATATACCCATCCTTTTGACATTAACATGATGAGATGAAGAGAAAAACCAGCAAATTTTCATTACATACTCAAGTTTTGACCATCTCAGTCCAGTTACCTTTTGCGCTGTCTTCTAAGCTTGCTCTTCCCTGAAACTTTCCAACATTTGAACTGCTCCCTTTTCTCCAACTATTTTGATCATTCTTCTCTTGCCTTTCCTCCTTCAATATGAGCCACATGCTACTTAACAGGACTAGACCAAAACTAGATATAGCAGTCCTGTTCTTTTCCAGATATGTATCTTCAAAAAGCCTTTGTAAAATACCACCCAGTCATAACAGCAAGGGCTCTACTCATTTCATACTTCTTGACACAGATGGAGATGGCTATGTAAATGTCAAGAAAGAGTATAAATCCTGTATCAATGTAAAAAAAAATCAGGCTGAAAAGTTTTATTCTGCTTTAGTTTAGCATTTATCAAGTGTGTCAGAGTGCAGAAGTGAAAAGAATTGTGCTCCAGAATTTTAGGCTTTCTTTGAGTGGGACAAAACCCAACACACACAAACTAAAACTAAGAACAACCCTGCTACATGCTTTTCTGTTTATAGTGATAATCTTGAAAACACAAACCAAATATAGGATAACTAATGCTTGCCTGAACCCTGTAGAGTCTTAACAGCTCAGAAGTGCGAGACAGACTTTGCAGCCATGAAGTCTAGTGTGTTTCCAGGCTACCACAGAGCTAAGCATTTCTCACAGCATTGCTTGAAGTTTTGTATTTTGTGCAGTGGAAACCGCCTATTGATGTTGCACATATTCCCACTGAGTTGCTGATGTACCAGCCGAAGGCTCTCCTGCAGGCACAGCTCGACAGACACAACCAGCCCAAGCCACCCAATGCAAGAGCACAAGAGCTCCTTAAACTCATTCTAGTTGAAAACAGCTGGGCTAGCAAAGGCCTAGTGTTTTAATGAGCTGAAACACTGATTTGTGCCAAAACACTTTTGGGAGCAATGCCACCACCAGATCTTAATAAAGTTGACAGACTAAGTTCTCGCAAATAGGAGCAATGACCTTTTTCAGTTGGCTGCTGCTGGCTAAGGACACATGAATAAGGCCTTGCATAGGAGAACACCGGCTCCTATACTATTCCTCAGTAATCACAGCCTAGGGAACTCTGGAGATACTAACCTCTAGAGCAGACAGCAAGTCACCTGGGTCTATGGCACGTATGGAAGAAATGAGATCCTGAAGCAATTTTTCATCATTCTCAAAGTTCATTAACTTTACTAAATTAATCCAGGTTTCTCTTCCAGGTCATTAATAAGTCTTCAACAGGCTTGCTATGTAACACTTTTTCTCTTCTTGCAAGCTCTACAATTAATTTGTATTTTCTCTATAGATCACTGTGAACGAATCTGTATTTCTAGACTGCTGATGCTGTGGGAAATCTTTGCTTATTAGAGAATAAATATTTATTGTGTTTATTTGTTGACTGATGAATACTTTAGTTTTCTAGGAAATGTTTTGGGGTTAGAAAAGCCTATTTTCCCCTTTCCTAAAATCTCACAGAAGAACATCTACTGATGCTCTTCGTGTCTTGGACTTTCAGAGTCTTTACATTGGGCCTGGACTTAGGTAGCGCGTCAATGAGACACTGAGTCCCTCTGAAATATATGCAGAAGCCACCACATTGCAGTAGCATCCTGGCAGCTTGCCTGCATCATCTCCATGGGGGACGCAGGATGAGCTCCTGCCTGCTCTTGTTCTCAATGGCTTGGAAGATATTTGCCCTTGGCAACAGTAAAAGCACACTAAAAACTGCCCTTGCTTGTGTCTCCAGCATGGCCAGTGATGAGGATGCCCAATAATGTCTGGCTGCTTGGGTTCCCTCTCTCATGGCTTGGAATAAGCAACCTCTACCTGCTTGCAGCAACTGCTCTACAACTGGTGGATACTGTATGCTGCCTATATGTTAGATGCCAGCTTCTTGACTCAGGCACCTCCTGAAATATTTAAGCTGGTGCACAAACCTGGAACAATGTGTGGTTTTGCACAAAAAAAAATATCCTGAAGACTCATTTAGCCTACTGACCACTCAGAATAAAATTTAGATTTCTTGTACAGGGCAAGACATCAATTTTTAAAAGGCTGATTTCTTTTGTCTTAAATAAACCCATTAATTATTATATATTTCTTTTAGCTCACGTAAATGCACCTCTGCCTATTTTAATGTACCTTCCATTAGGACGCTCTTAAAGTTTCCTGCCATCTTGCCTTTTCTGTAATCATTTTCCCCTTCATTTTGCTCTTAACCATTTCCTTCATATTGATAGCTTATAAATATGTCCTTTCAAAGTTCACTGCTTCTGCACTTTCCCCAAGGAAGTCACCTGCTCTTATGATGGCAAATCTAATTGTACAGTGGTCACAATTACTCAGTGGAGATCCTAGACTCCCTGCCTCTATTAAATCCTGACTTCTATGCAAAAGTCAAGGTCGTCTCCTGTCCTATAGCCATCAAAAATAAAACTGTCAAAAGTCTCAAATGGATTTGTTTCTGTTTTCCTTGATTTAACAAAAATCTACCTGTTTTGTATGCTGAATCTTTCTGACGCTTGTAACTTAAATTTCCTGAAAGCAGTAATAGACCCAGGAGCAATGGCTCTAATTAGCCCTTCCCTGCTCTAAAATATTCTGTAATTAAAATAGGAAACCAGCAGTTGGGAGTTGGGGGGAATGTTTTTATTTTTGCTAGCTCTAAAATATAATCAACTCTGAATTCAAAACTGAAAGGAAAAAAAATTAAGTACTGGAAAAATCTGAGTACAATTCTTGAGATGACAACACATGTCATTACCTGCCCAGAGAAGCTATTTAGGGATTCAAAGCAGCAAAGAAAGAAATCCCATTTGGAGAAAGAAGGAAAAGGAGGAAGTATTGCTGCCAGAGAAAATGAATGCCACCTCTGGCAAACACTCTCTTGGATGCTTGGGTACTCTGCTAACTAACCAGCAGGGAATGAGAGGTAGATAGGAGAAAATCAGCAATGCTAAGGAGAACCAACAACAACCTCTGGGGAGTTCACAACTGCAAAGTGCTCTTCAATAAGCTGGTAAGACCTGGGCACCAAGATCTCACTGGCCAACTCCACCCCCAGTACTTGGATGCGGTTATATTTGCTATCACTTTGTTGATGATTTATTAATTCATCTGACTACAGTTTTGCATCAGATAACCCTTCCATTAATGTTTTTACCTCTAGGAACTTACCACCTAATAGCAAAGAGAAAGTAAAGGTAAAGCACAATTTTGGTAAAATAATTTTAGAAGTTGCAAAATCCACTTAGTGCTGCTGTCACAGTTGTTTAAGGATAAGCTTGTCTCTGCAAGTGAGATTCATCATAACAAAGTACTAGACCGAGGTAAATTACAAAACACATCTGGTATTTGCATATCTGAATTTATTTCTTTATTTTAAATCTTTCTTATATAGAAAATATAGAGAAGTCATGCCTTGGCCTCTCAATCCCAGAACCTCGACAAACAAGGTCCTCATTTCTCCCACTCACATCCTAGGGAACAGATGAAATGTGAAAGCAGAGCTGTAAAATAGAGAGCTGGGAAGTGGGGAAAAAGCACAGCAATCAAGAGAAAAATATCAAGTGCTTCACCAGCTCTTCTGTTTGTGTCCTGTCTTTGTATAGACATACATGTTCACAAACATGTTTTAAATGAATTATAACCAAACGAGAATATAAAAAAGCAGTGCACAGCTGTGCTGTAATAGGAAAACAAATACACAGAAAGTTGGCTCTGAAGGATGACTCCCCAGTTTCCAGTTTGTGTCTGCAAGCCAACACACCTTGGATGAAGAGTCTTGTTCAGGTAGAGCATCTCACTTCGGCCTTTACTGTTGGCTCAAAATAAAATAGCAAACATGTTTGTGACACTTTTGGTATGCTGAATTAGTACTATATCCTTATCCTTCAATGTAACCTCATCACATTCAGATCAGAACCCACCAGTCTTCCTGTTAGGGGGTTGCTTAGTTAGGCAGCCTCATTAAGTACTCATTAGGTCCATTCCCTGAATTACACTTATTAGGTCTATTTCCTTAATTAAAGGTCTCTTTAATTTAGTTGTAGACATTTGTATGTTGCTGCAGGTCTCAGTTATGAAAGGACAGGGTTTTTATCTAAACAACTTTTCTGCTCCAGAGAAGCAGAACTGAGGAAGGAAAGCACAGATTCAAATGGAAAAGGCAGCCACAAATGGATGGGAACTGCTTTTTTTTTTCCATCAACGGGAAGGATTTCGATGACAGCAATAAATAAATCTATTCACCCCACATCTTCTGAGGTTGCCTATGGTATCGGGGGAAATTATTGTAATAATTGTATCCAGATACCATTGCTCGAACCAGCACAGGGAATATTAGTCCCTGGGGAACTCCAGCAAATTACGAAAAGTCGTGCAAAAGTTTCCATCATTTTTCAGCAGAGAGGAAAAAGGAGAAGGCAGCTGACTTGTTCACAACATGACAGCTAATAGGCAGGCAGTAACAATGGGGAACAGCGAATAAGACCAGAGGGCCTGGTAATAGAAAGAGGATGTGGATCATTCACTGCGTGGGGGCTGTCCAGCCACAGAGCATGTGGAATAGGCTCAAAGCTGTCCTGCTGCTCTGGCTGGATGTGTTCAGAGATGGAAAGTATTCACAGAAAGAAAGAAAGCACAGTTTTTAAGGTTTTATATAGAGATATGTATACATGGTATCATACCAAATAAATGGCAATATAGTAAATATCATAAGCTCAGTATTATATAAAAAACATAGACAGGTCCTCACCTTCACTAGTGCTGTTCTGAGCACTGCACAAACCATCAACTTACCCAGATAGAAACTCAAAGCAAGGAATTGCTGGGAAACACATCCACAATGCCCACACAGCCAGGCATGAGGCTGGAAGGAGCAGAGGAGAGGTCCCTTACAGTATTGCCTACCCTGGGTCTCCACATGTTGGTTGAACAACCAACAGTTGATTAACATTTTCCTCCAGAACTGTTGGATTGGTTTGTTGGTTTTGTTGTTTGATTTGTTGTTTTTTTTTTAATTTAAAATATATTTTTAAAGTAAAAACGCATTTTAAAAGTTGGTCGTAAAATATAATTTGGCAAGGGAAGTTGGTGGTATGACCAAAAAGATAATACTAGATTTTACTGAGATTTTTCATTTCAACAAATGTCACTTTCTGATGGTCTCAGGAGCCCGTCTTTGGGTTGGAGAATGCTTCCACACATTTGTGTGACTATGGCTAAATCCCCCAGGAGGCAGAGTAGAAGACTTATTTTGTTACCCTCTTTTCACACATTGCTCACTCCATGAGAGGTATTGCCTCTGGCTCTCCCCATGGAACAAGCCCCAAAATAAAAACCTCTGAGACTCTTTTATCCCCAAGCCTCTCTAACTACTCTGTTAATACAAGGATGGCTGGAAATGCATGTCGTACATTAAGGAATCCTTAAAATGCTGGAGAGGTGTAGAATTGCTCAGCATAAATAAGGATCAAACCTTCCTGTGTTCAATATTAATTATCACTTCTACTTTGCTCGTTAAAGAGGAACTCCATTAAAGATCCATTAGAGAGCGCATTTTTTAGTCAAGGTTTAAATTATAGTGCATGCTGCAATCAGAAGAACTATTGTGTGACAGCATGAAAAGCAAAAGCTGTGTACAAAGCAGCAAAACACCAAAATAAAAAGACATTGTTATGCTAGGCACAGCATTAGGAGATAAATTTACATAATATTTGGGTACCAACCGGAGCTATAGGCATATAAACAAACTTTATGCTGTTGATTATTCATCACGTTACATAATGTATTTGTTTAATCTTCTACAGTTTTGTCTAGCTGCTCTTCTCCTATTATAATAAATCAAATCCCTCGTATGCATTATGGCATCAGACATCCATTTGGAATTTGTAGGCGTACCGTCTCCTAATGTATATTTGTATTTCCTATTGAAACTAATAGGAGATACACATGTGCACGCCTCCTTTTGAAATCTTGCCTTTCAAACAGGATCACAGAGTCTCCTCTCCTCATGCAAATCCCCTGCCTGCTTACAGGCAGATGTTGCACTGTTGTTTGCTTTCCACATTTCATCAAGAAATTTAAAATTATTTGTAGTCCTGTTGATTGGAAGAAAGAAAACCTGAAAACCTCATAACAGAAACCCTCAAAATGCTGGCCTGTGGGTGACAAAATAAAAGACTCTCACTTCTCTCTTCTGAACATTTGTTATGTTAAAATCATTCCTGACTTCTCAGGCTTTTTTCATTTTGTCCCCTACTCAGTTCCCATGGGGTTGGCTTCTTTTCCAGACATATACACTATCCTGCTGCTTCCTTCACAAACTTTCTTCGCTGATGCAGCCTCCTTTGGCTCTAGAGGCTCTTTCGTAGCTCCAGTTCAACTGGAAAACAGTTCTGTTGCCCTGTACCTGGCCTGTGTTATAGTCTAGTTATAGCATGAGACGACACATTGTGACACACTTAACAATGGAAAACAATGCAAAAATAACACAAGATCAAAGATGTAGCATGTTGAGCTGACTGATCAATGAAGTACATAAAGAAATTAACAAAATGTCCATATATGTTCATTCTGCTTCTCCTTCCTGAGATAACTTAAGTCAAAGCTATGAAGATTTCACTCCATCCTTTTGACATTTCCTTAGAATCTAGAAATTCAATAGTCTCTCATTTCTAGACTCAGAGGTAGAGAAACCATACATTTGTCCCCTCAAAGAAAAAGCTGACTTCTGAGTTCTCGACTCCCCATGCCTTCTCCATCATCGCTTGAGCTTCATAATCCAAGCCCTCTTGAGTTTCCCCCATTGGCAACGCTGACCTTATTGTCCCTACCTGATGGACATACGTGGCTGCTCCAGGACCATTCACTTAGGTGTGACCATACTTTGGCTACTGGGATGTCTCATCGCCATAGGAAGTGAGCACAAATAATTCTCCTGTACAGTGAACACATAACCTGTCTTTATGCTCTTGGAGGTGGCACCAGACATGAGCAACCACCAGAAACAGGCCACAACTAGGCCTGAGCCAGCCAGCCATTTAAGTGTCTAAACAGTTTTGTTTTTCTAACTGAAAAAAATAAGGATTTCTAACTGAAAAAAATAAAGATTTGCTGCTGACTTTTTTTCAAATGTGCTGGTTTTGAAAAAATGGTCCAGCAAGGGTGAAAAAAAACCAAAACAATCATTTTCTTCATTTTGCAGTTCCAAAGGGCTGTTTCATTTTTAATATTAATTTTATTTTTTTTCCATTATTTTTCACACTGTTGCTATTGTCATGTGTGCTTGGGTATAATGCAACTGCCAAAAACACCATGCTGTTTTCCCTTTTAATATCATTAAGCACAGCTGTGCCTTCACACCAATTCAAAAGCGATCTCTTTTCTCGAAGATTTGCTGCAGCCAAGGAGTTCACACGTTAAGCATTGACACTTTTGCTGGCTCACCACCAAGTGTCATAAAATGCTGAAAAACAAAACAATCCCCCCGTGAAATATCAAAGTTGATAAACATTTGGGTTTGAGGGGTTTATTTTTCCCCTGAAGCTGCAACGCTTCTCATCTTCTTTGACAGGAGCAGGGTGGGGATTTTGTTAGTTTTCTGGGGGTTTGGGGGGTTTGTGGGTTTTGGGGGGTTTTTTTGAGTGGTTTTGCACTGGTTTATTTTAAAAGAATCCCAAAGTTTCACAAGTTTGTTCTTTATGCCACCAAAGACAGGGTTTACAGATGTCAGAATATATTCACTGGAGAAGCAAAGCACAGAGCACATATGGAAAAGTAGGTACCTAAGGTGCTCCACCCTTTGGAGGACTCAGCACCATATGTTGCTTTTTCAAAGCATTCCTCCCACTTTCTAGAAACATAGGATGTATTATTCTCCATCTAGCATTTAATTAGATTAAGTTTTGTTTCCTCAGTAATGTCTGTTTTTCAGAGGCCTGGTTTGTGTTAGATATGTTGAAATGAGACCAGCAAGTCCTCTTACCACTGGTGCAAAGGATGCCAGCAAAAGACGAGTTTCTCTTTGTACCTCGTGTTTCTATGAAATAAGTGAGCTTCACTGCTAGAACATGTTCTCATATGCCAGCAATTACTGCATCCATGAGCTATTGTCAATACAGAAGATTTAAAGTATCCTCATCCCTGACAGATATTACCATACAACACGTTCCTATGGCTGACCTCATCTACCCGATTGTGAGTCCTTTTCTCTGTCACCAACAGATGGGACAGAGAAGTCTGTCCCATTTGGTGGCAGCTGGCATAAAACCAGCTCCTCTGATTGGCAGCATTTGCACATTTGAGGTTTGACTTAAGTGACATTGATATTTATAGCAGAGAAAAACACAAAGCAGCAAGAATTATGTGACTGTCCTTTGCCACAGGAGGTTTTAAATGGAAAGCATAAGTAAATCCCACATAAAGCAACTCCATACAGATAAATAGCAAGAGGATCTGATAGGCTTTGCAAGTGATTGACCAAATCAAGGCTTGGGACAAATCAGCCACAATGCACTGCAGACATAACATAACCGCTGTGAAAGCTGCAGCCCATCTACTGCAATTTGCATTTTGTGATAGCAAGAAGCAAAAGACACATCAGAAGACAGAATAAGCTGGAAATGGATGAGTTTGTGGAAAATCACTAAGGACAGCTCTAATTCACATCTCTAATACCCTGTAAGCTACAACCCACTCTGAGGTCCAAAAGGATATGCTGGAGCATCTTTTCCCAACTTAGCCCATATTCTCCCCACAAAATCAATGCTCATGAAAGATTCTGTGTCACAGAAAGGGAGCAGGAGAAATTAAGGATGAAAAGAAAAAATACTACTTAAGTCTCTTAGTGTGCCGCTTGTTGCCTGAAACTGCCCAGCTGCCCCTAGGCAGTCAATCATGGCCAATACTGATGAGAAGCAAAACATCTCAGCTGCACTTGTCAGCCCAAACCAGACAAAAACTCTCAACTACATCTAGAGGTGCATAACTTACATCTAAGGAATTCATTCTGCAATCAACATCCATTTCTGTGGGAGGCTGATTAGTACAGCCAATGACCTGCAGATCTAATTATATATTGAGGAATGAAGGAGTGGGGGAAGGACATGGAGTGGCCGGGCAATAAAACTGCAGATAACGTTCCCTGTAAAGCAAAACAAGGGAAAACAATCCCAACAGAAGTGTTTAAGGGCAGCTTCTGAGCTGTCTGTTTCCACTCAGGAAAAACCATAGGGTAATAATGGCTAAATGCATGAAAATATCAGCTCAGTGTTCAGCAATGGTCAAAAAGCAAAGGAAAAGTTCAGAATTATTAACAAAAGTTTAAAAATCAGATTATGGCATTATGTCTGTGCAGTATCTGCATGTTCAGCACTGTGTAGAGCTCTGATCTTTTCTGAAAAGACACAACAATGGAAACAGGGGTCAGAAGTTGGTGACAAGATGAGCAGAGACTTTAGCAAAGGGAATAGCTGAAGAGTGAGGTTCATCAGCCTGAAAAAAGGACATAACACTCCACACATTCAATTTCTTCAGAGGTCTGTCAGTTCTGGCTCATCACTGGGGAGAAAACATCCATGAGAGAAGAAAGGATAGAGTTGTTTTAGCCGTGGCAATTTTTGAGAATAACAACAGTTTGGCTTTTAGAGGTAGGATGTGAAAATTTTGGATTCTAAGGCTCTTTGAAGACATAGCACTCTTTGAGGTTTAAACTCTATATTCTGGATCAGATCAGAAGCAGTGTGAGTACAATACTATTTTTAAATTGGTAAACTGAATACTCACACTAGAAAATTGAATGTGCAAATTAGGTTTCAACATTTTCTCCTTGAAAAACTAACCTTGCGTGTATTTAAGCATCATGCCTGCTCATTCTGCTATATTAATATCTAACAATAATGATTACACTTAGCCAGTTACATTTGTTTTAGTATGCACATAATGCTTTCATACCCTCAAACTTCAAATACTTATAAATGTTTTGAAAGGATACTTGATTTTTTTAAAAAATGCTTGGGATGGGAATGGGATGGGATGGGAATGGGATGGGATGGGAATGGGATGGGAATGGGAATGGGATGGGAATGGGATGGGAATGGGATGGGATGGGGCAGGTGGTGCCGAGGAACTGGGCTGTGTGATGCTCAAGTGCAGTGTTTTGACTGGGCTTGATGTTTTTCAGGCCATATTTTGCTATGTTTTGAAACGATACTTGATTTTTTAAAAAGTGCTTGGGATAGGATGAGATGGGAATGGGATGGGATGGGAATGGGAATGGGATGGGAATGGGATGGGAATGGGATGGGATGGGGCAGGTGGTGCCGAGGAACTGGGCTGTGTGATGCTCAAGTGCAGTGTTTTGACTGGGCTTGATGTTTTTCAGGCCATATTTTGCTATGCCTGTACTAAAACGAACCAAATCTGTGGGGAGAGCAGTGTGAGGGGAAGTTCAGCTACTGAAGTCAGCAGCACTAAAAGGTTTGTAAAGAAGCAGACTGGAATTTCCAGGTTATAAAAGAAGTCTTCCAGCCTATAAGAAGTCTATAAACAAAGTTGGAATTACATATTGATACCAAACACAGAGCTCGCCTCTGATGTCTTCTCTTTAGCATGTATAAAAAATATTCATTGAAAATGTATTTTCATTTGTTTTGTACAAAGCTAAATAAATATATTTATAATCAAATTACAGCTCTGTTGGAATAAATAAAGCAAAAGATCTGTCAGCACTACTTACCAAGCAGAATAGATATGAAAGATGTTTACCAATTAACTTATTATGAACTAAATCTATGCATTACAATCATTCTCATTTCTTTGAAACCATAGATGCATTTAAAATCTGTCTTTAAAAGAAAAAACTAACTGATCATTTATCATAAGCTGTTTAAAACTTTACTAGAGTTCACTTTCTTCATGCTTTGTGATAAAATACAAAATTTAGGCATGATATAGGAAAGGCAAGTACGGTCCTCACTGACTCCAGGCAGAGAAGTAGCAGACTGTTAACAAGTCTCTTTGAGACTGATTAATATGGATGAAGCAGGTCAAATAGTTCAATAACAAATAAATCTAATCAGATAAATTACATTTCTGTTGACTTTGAGAAGCAGAATATGACTTTTAGCATGGCCATCTCCAGCACAACTATGCAGGATAAATTTTTGCAGTATAGCTAACATGACAGATCTGTATCTGTGTTTGAGATATTTTGTTAATGTCTTGAAAGTTATTGCTGTAAAAACATAAATCAAACTTTTAGGTATTCCAGAAGTCCAAACCATGCGCTCTTTTACAAAGCACTGTATTTCAATTCTGCTCCAGCAGTACTGAGACAATGAAGTATTTTTTCATTAATTCAGAACACCCTGCAATGTTATTCATATGGTTTAGCTTAAGGAAGCCTGTATCCTTAAGTGACAGGAGTCAAACTAGGAGGGAGAAATTGTTACTTTGATTTATAGCTGAACACTCCAATTCTTCTCCACCAATGAAGCTTATTTGAAACTCATTTCTTTTGTGGTAAAGAACAGTATAATAAAGTCTACTCCATAATTCTGTAACTTTAACATATCATGAAAGATAGACGTATGCACCATAACCCAATTCTGTTTTCCAGTATGATATACAATAGCCCTGTCCTTACCTATGCAAACTGTATGTTTTAAAAATGTCTAGCGATGTAAAGCACACAAACAAATTACACTGCAGGTTTTCTTAATTAAGAACAAAAAATAATCACACATTTAAATGCTTAAATCTTCTGAACGAAACAAGCATGAATATCTGCTTTGAATTTAAAGGAGTTTCCCCTGCCTGTGGAATCCCAGAATCTGCACTCCATTGCTGGTGTAACGCAGAGGAAACCAAAAGTGGTGTTTAACTGGGACAAGTCACTTTTACAACTGGTTCACAGGACCAGTTTTACAACCTGGTCCCAGTTTCTGTAGCTTTGCAGCCATTAGTTGTACTTAGCAAATGCACAAATGCTATTTAATTGTATGAAGCTTTTTCCCCTCTTCCCAGACCACAGGGCACATTTTATTCAAAGCTCTCAATGTCTACACTGCAATGTCTATAAGGGAAACATGTCTTTATTCCTTCTTTTCATCCCACTCCAGTTCACGTCAGTGACATCCTGGAAACCATCGCCATTAATGTTCAAAATCACTTCTTGTCTGGATAGGCATGAACCTGGAGAAGTTAAAAAGCTGAGCAAAATACTCCCATAAATCACCACCTTTTTACTTTCCCATTCGGGGACGGAAATGAACTTGGACTAATTTGCACAGTTAACAACTTGGCAATTCAACTCCCATTCTTTCACCAAGCATGGAAGAAAGCTATTGGACTTCTTTACAGATGGTTCAACAATTTGTCATCTAAGGAAATGCCAGTAATACATGTGAGTGTCCATGACTGCAGGCGCCCGTACATGAAGCTTCATTAAACATCCATGGAACAAATATGAAATGTGGATGGCACTTTCTATTAAACCCACTTCTGCCCATTAAATAAAATGATATTGTGCTATATCTCCAGCCCTATAGCTCTGCTAACTGAGCTTGACTGAGCCTTTCAGAAAGCTTGATTCTTTTTGTAGCTGTAGAACAAAGCTTATGCCAGACTTTTCTCAGAAAACATTAAATTTTTGTGCTGGAATATATAATTCATCAGTGTTACTCACTATACATGTACATTGAAAGCACTGTTTTGGGTTGTTGAGTTCTTTTTGCTCTGACTCTCCAGCATTCATTTATGTTGAGATATCTGTGTATATAATTTTTCCTTGAAGGCTTGCTTTGGTGAAACATAGCTAGAGAGGAAACGAGACCTTAAGAGAACCTGATGTTGTCAAATAAACTACATGAAGACATATGTACTAGAAGAACCTGAAAATGTGTATCAGAAATTATCTTTATGTCGTTTATTTGACAGCATCAGATTCTTTTAAGATTCTGTTTACCACGAGGGCAATACATGGTTGGCAGTTCATAAACTGGGAGCTCTAAAGTTGATTCATAGGAGAGACCTTTCGTGCCTCCTATTTAAATCACCAGGAATCTTCACACTGATTTTCTCAGGGTTAGATGGGAGAAGTCAGTTCACCAAAAGGCTCCATCTAAAAAGACTGCTCAACCTTTTTGAGAGCAGCCCAAAGACATCAGTGCAGTTTTTTGCTTCATAATTCCAAATAATCTTGGCCAAGATTTCGGACTGTGACTGGAGTTAATTGGAGTCTTCATGTTAATGCCTTGGTTGACATTAACTTTGAGAAAAATGTGTTTAAAGAAATGCATTGTAACTGTAAAGCAGCACACATGGTAACCTCAGAGTACATAACTGCAACCCCAGGCTGTCCTTTGCATATCTTTTTCTCTTTTTAATGAAGAATAATTACAGTAAGGACATATCTTATTCTCAGAAAAAGATACGCACACTTATATAAATGTACAGAACAATCTGGTTTAAAATAACAGATTTGTTCAAGGATAGACCTTGGGGAAGTGTACTTGAAGATAATAGAGATTTAAAAAGAAAAATAAAAAAATAAAAGAAACCATACAAAATTCAGATTGTAACATACAGCCTTCAACCCAAACTCTTTGTTGGACTTTCCTTATCAGCAACTAGCTCCCACAGCACACAGAAAGAGTCTTAAATTTCCTATTGTGCTTGCAGTGTAAAACACCATGCAATCTACTTCCCTGCTAGCGCTGAGTAGCTTACAAACAATACAGGCTGTATGGTGACACAAAATAGATCCTGAAGCCCATGGGCAAAACGCAGAGTAACCTCTAAAATTAGCCTGGTAAATTACAATCTTGATACCACAGTTGTATCTGTGCCTCTCTGCAAAATCCTGAGATCAAGAGACACATGTGGAAGGGTGTTTCCAAGCCACATTTCACATCTATGAAATTAAATAAGGCAAAGAGGTGTTGAGGCATGGAAGATTGCAGAGAATTTGTATGAGACCAAACTGACATGGACACCAATGTCCAATAATAAAAAGGTTCACATTTGTAGACCAGTGACAGGGGAGAAGCAAGTGACAATATCTATCTCACATCAGTACTGAAATATTTGTGTAAAGTAATGAAATCCTGATATTTTTCATGGATAAGAAATGTTAAGTATAAGAACTGTCTTATTTTGAATCAATCTTGCTTTTAACTGTTAGTACTGCACTCTAGTGCCTCACAGATGATCTATAGCGGGGGTGTATTTTAACACCCTCAGCCCCCATTTTAAGACATTCCCTATTGTACATTTGAAGCTGCACAGGTTCCATAAAGAATATTTGGAGAGGCAATGTTAATGTAAAGAAACGAGTGTCTCCTTTTCAGACTGTGAGGCTTTATGGAAAATTCAAGAAGCAGAAGATAAAGATGCCTACCAACCACTGCAAATCTAAGACTAATTTTGATGTGGCTGATAGCAAGACAAGACACAATTAAGCTGGCTCTTCATGATTCACATACTTGATGATATTCTATTGCTATTTATAAATTTGCAGCAGTTATAATTAGTGATTAGTGATACCTCATCACAGCATTAACTATAGGGCTTTTACTCCACAGAAATTATGACATTAACTTTGGTAATAAACCAGTTTTTCTTGTCATCTTGTAAACTTAATAGGGAATGCTTCTTGCTAAGAAAAACAGACTGATTAAAAAGGTGTCCTGCTTAGACACAGAGCTGGCAGTCAGGTCCAGTGGAAGTGCTGAGTTAAATACACAGCTTCCTTAGAGGGCAGAAGCAGCAGATCACCTTGATTTGTGTCCTTTACTGGAGATGTTGTGTCCCTACACACATCAACAGCAGCACCTAAGTAATTCCCAATAGCTCCAGGTCTCTTTAGAGCTTCAACCTATCAAGTCAATTTGCTGAAGCTTTTCCTATGCTTGTTTTCATAACACTTCCCTTAAGAGAGCTGCCTGGGCCTGAACTAAGAACAGGGTAATCCACTGATGAGAGCTCCTTTAATTTCAGAGCTTATCTGAGGGATTCATGCTAAGTAAAGAGGGGAAAGAAACAGCTGGGTAACCTTTACATATGCATCAACCCACAGTCCTTAGCAGAAACGCTTTTGACTATAGCACAGGCAGAGCAGAGAAAAA
Organism: Mesitornis unicolor; assembly: GCF_000695765.1. Taxonomy (NCBI): domain Eukaryota; kingdom Metazoa; phylum Chordata; class Aves; order Mesitornithiformes; family Mesitornithidae; genus Mesitornis; species Mesitornis unicolor. The sequence goes on from NW_010202339.1 coordinate 39,783, forward strand.
TCCAGCCCAGAAAACATCAATCTACTTAAAATGACAATACAGACTGACATGTTTGTACTCATACATTCACATATATATGTATATTCTCATACACTCACAGTCCTATCAGCTTTTTTTTGAATGAATCCATTACTTTGCTGAAGAAGGCAATGTTTCCAAAGAGTAAAAGAAGTAGAGAGATATAGAAGATTCTTTTCATAAGGCATTTATAAGGCTTATGACAGAAAGAGGCAGGCTTTGCACTGTGCGCTACGGCAACATGCCATGCAGTGTTATCATGCCAACAACTACACGGAGTAACAGAATGGGGCCTGGTCTGACCTCCTACAACTAAAAACTTCACATTCAGCATCTCACTGCAGTGAACTGAGAAGCCTGGAGGCCATGACAGAGACATGTTTTTATTTCTGGTCTCAGGTATCTTCACTTCCATCAGAGCAAATCCAACAAATGCAATGAGACTCTATGACATTGCCAGTCAGCAGATTATGTCAGTCAAGGCTAGGCTTGGCGTTTGGCTCTGTATCTGCTCTCAAAGGAGACACCTTGAAGACACCAAAGTAACACTGGGATCTGTGGTTTACAGTGATCACTTTGTCTTAGTTGCACAGGAATGCGAAGAGCTGCAACAGGGACCAGCTAGATACCCTTCTTCCCCCACAGCAGTGGATATTTTCAAATGTGTTCTTCTAGACAGACTTCTTCAAAGAAGAAGTGTTTTGCACACAGACACATGGGCACTTCCACAGCAATGAACATTGCTTACAAAATGGAGTTTGAACCTCTTCTTACTCCCCTTTGCAATCAATAGGCTTAGAGTGGCCAATGCACAAGCACCTACATCATGAGAAAGGAATCAAGTTTACTTAGCTTTATTTGTTAACTGACTTACTACTAATGAAGAAACCTATGAACCTTTTTGTGGTAAACCACTAGCAAGGACTATTATGAGGGTGTCAAAATGTCAGCTAGATTTATTGATGTCAACTAGATAACCAACCAAATTAATAGCTCCGTGCACAATTTAGCTGTAGCTATAATTTAGTATTTAAGTGATGCGTTGCATAAGCATTTCTCAAGGAAAAGGTCAGGTCATGCTCTGAAGGGCAGTTTTTGTAGCAACCTGCACGTCTCATGAGGAAGCAGCAACATTTTGCACCATGTCAGGAGCCAGATTCTGATTTCACTTCTCTTAATATCACATCTTCTAATTTACACCAATATAAATGAGACAGATACAGGTTGTTTTTCAAGGTTATTTTAGGAATGTGGAGTTGAGACAGTCTCAAATTAAATGCCCTTATATCTTGCATGAATCACAGCAGGTCACCGTAAGAAAAAACATGCTCCTTGCTTTGCAACAGATCAGGGAGACAAAGCAGCCCGGTCTCAGGAGAGACTCCCATGTTCATGTTGCCTTCAGTGCTTGATGTTATGGTTATGGCACGTGACAGCCAACGAGGAACTCAGATGTGAGTAATGAATTGAAATTGCATTGCGATCACATCCAAAGCCTGAACTCCAACCTGGGACTCTGACATTTGCCATAATTGACAGATAATGCCACAATATCTAATAAAAACAAATCTTAATCCTCTAAGGAGCCGTCATAAGGGGGAAAAAGGTGGTAATTATGTGAGGCTCAGGCAAGCAAATACTTCATCTTTTATTAATTTTACTGCATATTTAACAGTTGAGCAAAGGACTCTAGTGTCTATGCCTTCAGTGTGTTGTGTGAAGGTTTTTAATCCTTGAAAAAGGAGGATACTTTAAAATTTTACTCTTGAAGAAAAGAAAAACAACAAACAACAAAGCAAGGAAACTAAATACTGAACTACTGAACAATTCAGCCACAGCTGTGTCTGAGCACAGACTCTGAATGTTTAAGAGTTCAGAGGATGCTCTGAAGCTTTATTTGCTAACTAGTGTTTCACTAGTAGAGTAGGAGTTGCAAATTTCTGATAAGGTTGATGATTGTGTGTAGCTGCCTCAGTAATATTTTGCTGAGCTTTTTTTCAATGTCCTTCTGAAGTGTAACGTATTTGAAAATTCAAAATGCTACTTCAAAAGATTGTTATTTCTTTACAAAGACAGATCTCTTTGAAGTGGGAAATGGGAAAGAGCAAAATCCATCCCTAAATTTTAGTTCAACCTCACACGCAAATTCCAGGACAAGCTCGTGCATGAGGTCATTTCTGATGCTATGCACATAGTGATGCCATAATGCATGATATTACTTATGTGCAATGCAACTGGTTCAGTACACACAGCTGGAGTTGCTGTCATGTCTCCAAAGCTTACAGTGAAGGCAGTCTTGAACCAGGGAAGTGGAAGCAAGTCAACACCACCATGTCCATGTTCTGGAAGGAAGGGCTACTGAATAACAAACAAGTCCAAATAATGAAAGCTAAAATAAAATTTGAATTTCTCTACAGTTTCACTATAACCAGGAAGTGCATACTCTCAACCCATTGACATGAAATGCTGCCTTCTAGTTCTTTAGTTGTAGGTTCCTCAAGTCATACCACAGATTCAAAAACAGAGAGGTAGAGCTGCCTTCAGAGACAATGCTGCACACATTTGAAATACTTATTCCTACACAGAATATTGTATGAAAATAAAATAGCAGTGACCATGGAGGATGGAGTTACTTGTTCTAATTCCCTTCCTACCTCAAGATTAATTTTATTTATTTTTGAGTCCTATTTATTAGTACTGAAATAAGTTATTATTCGAAATTTTAAGTAGAAAATCATAGATATTACTTCAGGAATGTCCGAGATGAGGTATGCCACAGACTACTACCAAAATATTGGTTCCATTCAGAATAGTCAAACCAAGCTTCCAGAGTCCTTCTGAGTTTCCAGAGTCTGGAGGATGAAAGGAGACAACACAAAGAAATCCTTATTGTCCATGTCCATTTGGGAAGCCCCAGGAGGATACCACATGACTCCACCATGTTTTCTCCTCTTTCTGACCACTGCAGCACATTTAGATTTCACGCAGACCTGCCTGTGCTGACCAGAAGAACTTTCAGCATTAGCATGGGACCCATCTGAAGAATTTACACAGTACCTCTGTTTTGCTATAGCTGATATTCTTACATGGGGATGTGCTGGACACTTCAAGGCAGCTGATTACAAGAAAGAGGTGAATTTAATCTGAGCTTTATTTTACATGTTGGATTTGATTAAGGGTGAATACTGAAAAAGCCACTGATAGATGATATTGACAGGAAGTTAATCAGATCATACATGGCTGTTACTTTCCAAGTTTCAGAAGCAGACAACTGGAAGTGAAACAAGCCGAGTTTGTCTTTGCTCTGGAACTTTTGCTGAGACCATTTCACAGCAAAAATAAAAGGAGAGCATGAAAGGGAAATTGTATTACATTACATGTTACTAGTAGAGCACAATTATACTGTGCTAAGTGTCTGCAAACATAATGTTAAGTACTCTAACAAGACACAACGAAGATCATAATTTCCAGATTCAGAGAAAAGGATAGCATTAGATCGGAGGACTGTTAGCAGACACAAAACAATAACAGCATGCATAGTTTTCTCTCTATCATGTGAAACACTGACCAAGTATAAACCTTCCCAGGGCTGCTGGGACAGTCTTTCTAGCCGCCCTCCTCTGACAGTCGTCCCAGATGATGACAGACTGGTGCTTCTTAGGGTGTTTTTTTCTGCTAGCAATTATAGAGCATCATCTTAACGCCAGTTACCAACATCCTGTGTCTCTCACTGAAACAAGAACTGCAAGCAACAGCTCAAATGCCAATGTGTAACTACAGCCAAAAGTTTATCCTCCAAAGACAGTGACTGGAAGTATGATATAACATATATTTTCAGATAGGCTTTAATTAGTTAAGTTTCAGGACGTGATTGCCACCAATCAATAAAAGAAAAAATTTATCTATTCTGTATTACAGAGACTAATGATGATCCTGACAAATTATTGAAACACCATCTAAACTGGCAATACTTTATAGGCTTTCTTAAATAAAAGATATGTAGAAACTATTTCTTTTTCTGGATTTCATTTATATCAGGGGACATCCAAGGCTTTGGGCAGCAGAGTAGTGGAAATGTAGTCTCTACAGATTCAGCAAATGTTTTCTCTTCAAGCTTAAGAGCAGCTGTTAAGTTACAAATTTTTCCCACCCACTCAAATCAATAAAACAGCCATCTTTCTTATCACTTACACTATTAATGACTATCAGCATTCAAAGCCTTACTGTATGGTACTTCAGCAGAGGACAGATCCACCAGTAAGCCCATTTTTTCCAAGCAGTCAGACATCTTGTAATCCTATTTTTCTCAGAAATGAGCAATTTCCTTGCACGTCCAGTAGCTGCAGGCAGCAATTCCCTTTTCATAAAACCACTGCATCTGTTTTCACCTCCAGTTGTTGTTTTGTTAAACATTATAAAGGAATGATGCTAGTGCAGATGAATCCCAAATAACACAGTTAATTAAATACATATGGATACGCAGGTCCTAACAGTCCCTCTCAAAATTTTATAGGACACAGCAACCAGCATTACATGGTTTAAGCTATTTAAAATAAAAGTATACTACCTTATTCCTGCATACTTCAACCTACATAATGTTCAACCCACACAGTTGGAGCTGTAATCAGGACTAGCTACATACACTACTTGAAAACTTAAAAAGTTTTCACATAGTAGAGGAAAATTGGGAGAGGAGATGATGTACAAGAACAAAACTAGTAAATACAGCACAAGCCACAGAATTTGGCTGAAAGGGTAGCACAACCTAAGTCATGGCTAATTGAGTACATGTGTGCCAGATCAGCGGATTGATGCATCAAAAATCAAAATATAAATATGCCATTTATCTGGGACAATTTGCAAAAGAGAGTTGTACTTATTCTTGCAGTCCAATAGCAGGAAATGACATAACGATGGAGGCATAGGCTACAGTCCTGCATACTCTTAAGCATATGGTTTATTTCATTGATTTATTGTAATCTCAAAGATATCTGAGGTCAAAAATCCTCCTCAGGAACAAGGATTTTCTTTTATTAACCTTTCACAGATACTGAAAATATATAGAGAGTTTATTACTGAGAGTTTATTACTTATTACTGAGTTTGATCTACCATTTTTATGCAGTAACAAAAATCAACAGAATTCCAAGTCAATTACACACAAGCTATGAAAATACTCGCATTTTTACTTCAGCACATGTTTAATATTTGATCCTCTATGTGCAATAAATGACTTTTGTTGCATGCAGTAATTAATTTCTATTCACAGATATTTATGTGCGAAATTAAATATTTCATACACTCATTAATTTTATAATTTTAGAAGCTAGCCACTCTGAAGTGCACTAATCAACTTTTCCATTTTGTGTGAAAGTTAATTCTTTAATGGGCAGTAATAATTTTCTCTACATTGTAAGTCACAAAACGTGTTCTGAATCCTGATCTCTTTAAATATAGACCCATCTTTATCAACTTCACCAATATTGTCTTGCATCTTTATTCACCGAAATGGATTAGTCTCCTTCAGCATCCTCCCCTTACGTCAATCTTTACCTAGATTAATCAGGGCGTAAAATGGTTTTGTCTTAATAAGTTTCTTGTTTTTATTATGCATCTATCCCAAGGTGCACCTGTTCATCGATATTACAGAGACATGTTTTTGAGCAGTAGCAGTAGGTATCTTTCTTTTAGGACAAAACCAGCATTGTAGCGGATGCATGAAACATCCAGTCAGTGGGTCATCCGAGAAAGGATGCTTATGCCCTTGTTCCTGTGTGACTTTCAGTGACCAGCCTTTGGTGTGACTCACTTCCTTTCAGTTTATCCACCTACAAATCCGAGTAGATGACACAGATAGTCTGTCTATTTTACTCTCCCAGATGCAAAACACTGAACTGAATAGCATGCCTTTTCTTTCCAGCTCCATTTTATTGGCCAAGCTTTCTGGTTTAAAATTAGGATATTTTTTGTCCTCTAAAACAAAGGAGACTGTCCTACCACAGAAATACCTAGAAAAAAGAACAAAAACATTTTTGTGCATTCCAGTGTCTAGCAATGCTGAGCTTTGAGAAAAACAAAACAAAATTAAATGTTAGGCACTCACGGATTCAGTGGTTACTGAGATAATTTCAAAACCCAATGCTATGAAAACAAAAATACATTTAATTGTTTACATCTGGATACTTTATTCTAATGTGACTGAATAAGTGAAAAAAGATGCGTAGGTCAGAAAATGGGATAGCTGAGTTTGTGTAAAGCTAAAAATTAAAAATCAAATGATCCTGCCTGTGCTATGGCTAATTACATTGCCTCCTCAATCATACTGCATCATATTTTTGGAACAGAAAAGTGTCAGCGAGGAGAGATTGCTCACTCAAAGAAATTAAAAATGGCTGTCATACTGGGAACTGTATTCCAGATAACCCAAAAGCCTCTTGCCAGAATAATAAATAAATAAATAGCGCAGCTGTGTCGTTCATCCTCAACAGTAAATTAAGGGCAACATAAGGCAACTGGAAGGGCACCTCAAGAAATCCAGATGTTTTTTCCTTAAACTGGAAAGAGATTTTATAGCTATTTTACGCTTTCATCACAAGAAAACACCAGCCTTCAAGAATCACATATGTTTCAGTAGACAAGCCATTGGAAGACCACACACATATGTACATAGGCAGCTGGGGACATCTCTCCACCAGGAAAGAAACAACATGAGAGGAAAGAGGTTCAACTCAGACTTTGAGAGCAAGGCCAGTTTCCAGAAGAACCGGCACATTGGGCTCTTGGCCTTCTGCATTTTGGGTTTTATCTGCAGATGTGGCATGCTCTGAAAGCAACGCCCAGCACAAGAAGTATACCAATGGTAACAATACTGCAGTAATGACAAAGGTGATGTGTGAGATAGTGCCTTCTGCTTCCATGAGCAGAAGAAAAAGGCTCACTGGACAGACTGGATTGCCCAGTTTATTTCAGTAACAAATTTCTTTATTTAAAAATAAGGCCAGGGTAAAAAGAAGACTATGAATTCCCCTGGCCGTGAAGGTTACTGGTCCAGATATTGTCTTTTTTCAGGCCATCCCACCTGCAACGACTTTGAGGATCAGTAGCTTTACTAGCACTATGCACACTATGCAGCACAATTACCAACTTATGCAAGTCCATATCTGGTTTTGCCCATCTCTTCAGTTCCAGAAGTTTGGGTTGAACTGAGCATCAAAGTCAGGAAAGTTCATTAATCATGTACACATCAGATTTCCCTTTGTAGTTCTTGCTTTGAGTTTCTTTTGATGAATCATCCATAAAAAATATGCCAAATCCCACTTCCATGCTATTTCCTCTTCTACAACACACCAATGTAAAGCTCCTTAAAATCTCTAGCCTTCAACATGTTTGATGTTTGCTCTCCAATTTGAATGTGGCTATTTCCCATAATCTGGAAAACACGCAAAATCTCGATCTAATTTTCTATGTTATATAGTTCTCAAAAACTTAATCCATTTACTGGTATTTCTTGTGTGACAATGGGTCTGCCTTGCAGAGGGGTTTTAATAGATTGGAGCATAGGGCAATCATCAATGGCTTGAAATGTTACAAGTCTAAATTCCAGATTCTGAACCTGAGACAGAAGTGGTCAGGCAGTTGGAGCAGATGATAGGTTTAAGTCCCTTCCAACTTAAACACTTCTATTCTATTCTATAGTTTAGTCATATACTTGTGGGCAGGAGGATAATATCTCAGGCAATATGATGCTAGCACTCCCGTTCATCTTGATTTTCCAAACATGTTTATGTACTTAATTCACTTGAGCATGAAGGGGAGATGAAGATTATCTGCTTTAGCTGTGCCTGACACGAGCCAATATTCTCTCCGTAACACCTCATTAGGTATTTGCTTAGGTCTCCGCTAAAGTAAAAAAATTGCATTTCTGCACAGACTCTTGGTAAAATTCACTTTTTAAGCCACTGTCAACACAGCGGGTCATCACAAGTCAACACCCAGCTTTACGTGAAGACTAGCACTGATTGCTGCCTCACAGACCTTTCCAGATATCTCACAGCCGACATGGACAGTCTGACAAGTTGTACACGCTTCCTTAGCCAGAGATCTTCACAGCTGCTGAAAGATAAGGTGCTTCTGAAAGGCATTTGTGTTTTCTCAATTCATCTTCAGCAAAAAACCAGCAAGTTTCCCACTGTGTCATGAAATATTACATGTTTCACTGTTGAAAGAAAGGTGAAAGTAGTGAAAGCAGTTCTTAGTCCTAGAAAGCAAAGAAAAAAGTATGAAAGACTCATATCTTAAGCATTTCTGTAGTTATTCCACAAAGCCTTTACTCTTAAAAGTACAAGCTTAACCTTGTCTTTTTAAAAAATGTAAGAATTTAGATGTAAAACTTCTTCCTAGTCCTCTTTTTTTCTCTTGTTCCTCTGTATCATGTCTCTGCAACAGGTTCTAGGGATTTCTTCGCAGGGCTTCAGAGTGTCATATCTGTGTTTTTACTTATGTGGCTCTTATACAAGAAAATGTTTCATTCCAATCAGACAAGCTGAGACCTTTTAGCCAAACATTTTGAAGGAAAATACAGTATTCTTTTCTTTAATTTTGAGAGACAAACAGAGACTATATTGGTTGCTTTGGTTTCATTCTGATCTTCACAATACCTATTTCATTGAAAGCCCCAGTGGCAGGAATCATATGTTTACATGAAACAGCTTTCCTCCTTGAAAACTGTCCCCTAGCCTTGGCCAAGGCTACTGTAAGCACAGCAGATATCATCTCCTATTTGAATTGCCTGATGTTTCCCACTCAAAGCCCTGATATCCACCTCTTGCTCTCTGACTTGACTCTCACCCTGCTACACACCACTATTTCACTAACCATATCTCTTTTTTCTCTTAACAGACTACAGATATGTTGTACAAGAACAAGTAGTTGGGTTTTGTAGTGGGTTTTTCTGTGAGGGGTTTTTGGTTGTGTCTTTGGTAATGGGGGAAGGGCTATGGAGATGGCCCTTTAAGAAGCTACCTGAAAAGCTCCCCTTTTTCCTTTGTCAGACCCACCTCTGACCAGGGCCAAGCCAATCAGCGCCCCTGCGAATCCATGTATTTAAGGGGGGTGCAGGGCATGCCTCGTTCTCTCTCTAGCACTGGCCCTGATCAGCACGGCCCCAAGTGCGGGTGGCGCGGCCCCGGCCTCGCCCGGCTGGGCTTGGCCAGCCCCAACCACAACTTAAGCTTAAGCCCTGCTGCAGCTTCATCCCAAAAAAAGAGAGAGAGATGGGATGTCCATAACCATCGGAGGATACCTGCAGTGGAGAAAGGAGTGGGGCCCAAGGAGAACAACTTTGAAGAACATCAAGGTCTGAAGGAAAGAAAGGAGAGGGAGGAGGAGGAGGATGCAGAGCCCAGGTTTCCCCTTTGCAACCTGTTGTGAGAGCCAGGTTGACTGGTCGCGTGTGAGGGAACTATGACCATAGGCAGACCCAGATTGGAGTTTTGTAGACTTGGGCTGAAACAGTTTTGTGTGTGAGGGAAACTGCAGCTGTAGGCTGACCCAGATTGGACTTCTGAGGACTTTTTCCCCTATGGAAAGGGAGCCACGTGGAAGCAGAGAGGGAGTTTGGGCTGAGTTTGGTTTTTTTTTCCCCTTCTCCTAAGAAGCATGTGCATTGACAGGAAGACCAACTGCAACCCCCTACTCCCATCCCCCTGCGCCTCAAGGCAAAGGGGGAGGGGGAAGGTGAAAGAACCTGGAACAAAAGCTGAGCCTGGGAAGAAGGGAGGGGTGGGGGGAAGGTGTTTTTTGATTTTTAAGATCTGGTTGTAACTCCCATTGTTCTACTCTGGTGTTGGTAACAAATTAAAATTGTTCTGTTTTTTATTCCTTATGATGAGTCTGTCTTTTGCCTGTGACCTGTTTAAGTGTTGAGAAGCCCTCCCAGTCCTTATTTCGACTAGCCCGTTTTTGGGGCATCGTGATGCTCAGTTATGCACTGGGCCTAAACCACGACAGGTTTACGTGGCAAGGCTTTGATAGTAGGAGATACCTTCAGAAGCATCTTCTGGGAGAAGACACCAGAATCTGCCACCACATCAAGCAGAGGCAGTCCCAGCTGGCTCCAAAACAGAGCTGTCGCTACCTAAAGCTGAGCCCAGAGACTTCAGTGGTGCCTCTGTGCCAACATATTTAAGAAAGTGTAAAAAACCCCTGCACAGCAGCCATGAGAGGTAGAAGTGAGAAAATAAGTGAGAGGCACAGCCTTGCAGACACTCAGATCAATGAAAAGGGAGGAGGAAGAGGTGCTCCAGGTGCTGGAGCAGAGATTCCCCTACAGCCCATGGTGAAGAACATGATGATACAGGTTGTCCCCCTGCAACCGCTGAAGGACTATGGTGCAGCATGGTCCAGATAGATATGCACTAACCTCTACTGCGGTGACACCCTCTAAAATGACAAAACAAACAAGAAGAAAGTTACTTGACTTCTGTTTGCATTTCTGGGTATGGACATTTCTGGGTATGCACATTAATGGACTTCAGGTTTACTGTACAGATTTTTCTACTCCATTATTTTTAATACTTTTGTTATGTGAACCTACAGGAAACCTGAGAAAATTCACAACAAAAAAAAATCAGAAAAGCAAACCAGATGGTGTACTGGAGACTGGCAGTATTCATCCTACAATCAATTTAGCATCCTGTCTTAGTGTTCGAGGTACAGAAGGTCCCATCTAAAATTGCAGCTTACACATTCAATCATCCCTTGTGGCCATTTAATTTAACATTGTGCCATTTATTTTCCTCCAGTGCACTAAGAAACACAGTATAAGATCTTCCATCTTCCCTGCAGACTCTTTTCAGTACCACATGTCAGGAAGTTCACCTTGAACATCCCACAAGATTAATACATCTGGGAAAACCCAGATCAAACATCTTTTATCATCTCAGTTTCCCAAGTGAGACACTTTGAGCTAGCATCTCTCTTTAGATATCTGGAAACCCAAACCTGCAAGAACATGATGAAGAGATCAGACCTCTCCCCTGTATTCAAGTCCCACGAGGGCTGACTGCAATATCTGAAGCAAGTGAGGTGGCTGAGAGCAGCTCTGTAGACAGCTACTTTTACACTTGCTGGCTTTTCTAAATAACTCCTGTTACCGCTCTACTAGCCTAAAAAATCCACAGACAGCTGCTCTCAAAAGAACATGAGAAACATCCTCACAACCTACAGACTCAGTGTTTCTGTCCTTTGCCACTCTTGTTCTCTAGGAATCTGGGAAACAGCAGGCGATCCAGTAGAAACCTCAACGAGCTAGAGAACTGGGGAAGAACCTTCAAATAAAGGGGAGGAAAAAGGTAAATGCTGGGGAATTTCTTTCACTTCATCCATGGATATTTACTGTAATTCTAGCTGCAATATACCAAGTTCATCTTTGTTGTCCAGTTGAGAAATGGCTAAGAAAAGGCTAAATCATTAATCAACTATGCAATGTGTGACACCATTTCCTTATGCTTTTAGGACTTTGGCTGCATAGGTACACGCTTCAACAGCAAAGCCATAGTTAAGTTGAGTCAAGTTTCAAAAAGCTTATGTACCAGATAAAACTTAATAACCTCAGTTTGTTTCTGCACCTCTGGTGTAAATCACACTCCAGACTGGCAAGCATATGAGCCAAAGGAAGAAGATACTTATCATAATTGCATAGACACGCCTAAAGCACTGCAACAGGCAAGAATTATCTAAATTAGCTATGTCAGAACATTTCCAACCATTGGCATCTCTAAATTAATTGTCCTGCATCCTGTCTGAACAGTGTCACTAACCCATATAAACAAAAATATTTTAAATGGCTCTTGTCAAAGTTAAGCATTAAATGAATTAGTTGCTGAGTTTACTGCTAATAAATAGGTTCTCTGGACAATATTTGTAAATTAAATGTGCCTAACAGTGTCAGTGATGAAGTCTGAGAATTTCTTTATTGTTGAGGACTTGAGGAGAAAAACACAGAAACAAGTCAGAAAAAGAGGAGATAGTCTGGTGAGATTTATTTTGAGGTCATGAAATAAGCATATGCTAAAGGTAGACTACCTGCCCCTGTCAGCAGATAACTGCTAGAAGGACCTCAGCAGCTGCCATTAACGTCTTCCCTTAGATGTCCCATGTCAGATTTTCAAGAATTCTCAGCTGTGGCTTAAACCTGGTCTCACCTGATGCTGCTCTGTGTTGTCATGATAAGACATGGACAAAAGCAGTGGTAATAGAGGTGTGACAGAACGGAAAAGCAGACAAATCTGTTGTCCCAGCAGCCCACGCAGACCCAGTTTGTTACCTGGCACATCCTAGCTAGTCAAAGAAAAGTTTTAATATTGTATTTCTACAGCTCTGAAGAATTTTCCTTCCCAATAGCATTGCTGCTATTTCTTTTTCATTAAAAAAAGCATCTTTAAGTAGTGCAGAAACTAGCGGCAGGACACAGGGAAAATTGATGCTCAAGGCTGTCCTCTCACTCATTTCTCCACTGAGAAGTGGAGATGGATACCATTTGCATGTGCTTGTTTCAGCAGGGCATGTGAGTATCTGACAATCCTAGCCAGACACTTCATAACCACTCAGAAATAAACCAGCATGAGGTCTAGGAATGAGCCATATGGGAATTTGCTTCCCAGTGGGTAAGCACACGCAGCATCACAGCCATGTGCCATCCCCAGAGGCCCATGCTCTTCATGAAATGAATGACTAATCTGAGGGGAAGGAGCCTTTCTTGTTGACTCACTGGAGGGATACTGAGACATAAGTGGGCTGTGGTGCTCCATTCCTTTTGTTTGATATTACTTCTGAGTAAGACACTTCAGCCAAAACAGCATTGGCAATTAGTTGTCTTTGGCTGACATGAAGAAATACCAGCATGCTGTACAGTCATGTATAACATCTTAACAACTCTCTCCTGTCATCTATATGAAGGTCCATCCCATTACAACAAAAACAGACTCCGGGAATGAAATACCATGTTGAGACAGTGTATCAACAAAGTGGAAGAACAACTCAGTTTGATTTCTGAATCTACAGCAAAAACATTTTGTGCCGTTCTGCTAAACATTGATAAATTAAAGCTGATTCCTCCTTCCTTGCTTTATATTTGTGTTTTGAGTAAAGAGCACTGAGGTACAATTAGGATGACATTTAGATAACTTGGATCTACCCTTAAAATTATTCAGTGCTTAAGATGGGAGTATTAAATCTTACATCCAAATGAATAATAGCAAAAGAATTCAACATGAATAATGTTTTTACAGTCAATACCAAATGAAGTGAGGCAAGTAATTTGTCACTTGTAAAGTGTTGCTAGATTATCCTTCAGTAACATTTAGATCAAATGTATACACCATTACTTTTTGCAACTTCGAAATAAATGGAGTGATAAAATTCAAAGGTCAAATACGAACAAAAAGTCTTAACTGAGACTTTTTACTCATTCTTCTGTTTAAACACTAACTGATCTACCAGCTGGACAAGGATCTATGGGTCAACTTGCTTATGGTAACCATAACTTGCTCAGAGGATTTGCTACTAGACATGAATTCCACAGAGGCCCTTAGGATCCATCAGACAAATACTTTTGCTGCTTACAGTCTGAGGTTGACTCCATATCAGAATCATGAAGGCAAAAAGGCTTGACTTGTCAATAGATGACAACTTGTCCTCCACCTTTCTCCATCCAAGGAGGGAAAAACCTGGGTACAAACATGTCTAGATCCCATGGGAAATCAGAGAGAGATAGAGATTCATGATCCCTAAGCTGCTGTTCCATCCAAGACAGGACCAGTCACAGGACCCATCACTCTCCATTTTTGAGATGTCCTTTTCACAGGCATCTAAAGTTTATGGAAGGGTTTTGCTCTTTACATTCTGGTGGGATCAACTACCATTCTGGTAGTTTGTTGCAAGGAGAACAAGTTCAAGTGTTGCAGCGACCAAGAATGGTATTGAGAACAACAACAGCAGAGGAAGAAACAGCAGAGAATTGCCTGCTGTTTAGGGAAAG
>NW_010202339.1:53853-68570 GCF_000695765.1 Mesitornis unicolor
GGAAAGAGAGTAAGAAACAGGTCAGAACAAAATAGATTGGGATCATATGCCAGCAAAAGGACCTGTTTCATGCAAGCAGTAGCTTTTTGAGCAAAACTCATATCTCAAACCAGTGTGTAATAACCACCAGCATATAGAGTTCTTGTTATGCTTCAGTCATACACTCTTTTCCCCAATTTTTTCTATCTTTCCTGCCCTTAGACCTTGCCTTCTGTCAATGCTACCTTAGCTGGCTATATCTCACATGTAACTTCTGCAGCACAGATATGAATCTAAGTGATTATCTAAAGGCATGACCTAAACAGCTGATCCTTGCTGCAACATAAACTACAGGATGGCTCAGAAGACATTGAGTGAAGTGACAAGAAAAAAATGGAGAAAGGAAAAAAAATCCCAGAAACAGCAACACACTTGGTGATTTTGCTGTGTTTATCCATCCTCTTGCATGTCTTGTCCTATTTTGTCATCAAGGACTTAATGATAGACACTGGAAGAGTTCCAAGCCATCTCAATAATTTCTTCCTTTCTTCACAGAACCACAGATAGAAGGCTTTGAAAGTGATCTAAATATTTTCTTTCTGTAAAAAGACTCTAAATCTAAACGGAAAAAGAATAAGGAACAGTAGAAAAACCAGAAATCCTCCTTTGCATTTTGTGTTCCTAGTGTCTTCATACTTTTTTTTTCCTATCTTCAGTACAAGATTTTAAAAGGTTTTAATGTAAGCTGTTATCTGTCAGCAAAGAACAGTTAGCCTGCCCTGCTCCGTGCCCTTGCTCACATTATAACATAGTCTTGTCATTCTTTATATCTGCCTTTCAACACAGTAGGGACCACATTTCTGAAAGGCCACAACTCCCACGTGTCAAGCCAAAAGGATGCAGCCAAACAGAAGCATCAGATGCTCCCATTATTCTTAATAGGAAAAGTTGAATGCTGAGACCTTCTGAGGCTCTAGCGGGAAGAATCTGAGTTTAGGTAAGTTTTCGGAAGCCTTTGCCATAAAAGCAGCTTGCCGGAGGCAATCTGACCCCTTGTTCCAGGCACTTGACCACGGGGCCAAACCCTGAAGAGCCGTAGTAGATGACTGAATAACCAAGCAAGTTCTAATGTACACATATTTTCAAGTTGCATGCAAAAAGAGAAGGTGACAGGTATTTGCATGGTATCAGTGAGATTTTAACCATATGAATGTACTTCAAAAATGTCAATGCCACAAATTCTTTCATATATACCAAAGGCAAGACTTTGCCTCAGCATTGCTATCAGAAAGCTAATTTAAGTGAGGAGCTGGCTATGAACAATGCTATTTATAGAGAAATAATACACTGAAAATAAATGTTCATTACATTTTCCATGGCTCCTATAAAAATGTGCAGGCATGTGCATATGGCTGACCACCTTGTGGTTTCAGGGTGTGATTTTCCCAAGTTCTTAACCAGCTTAACAACGTAAGTATCAGAGGCCTTCAATTAATGACCTGATATCACAGAGTTCCCTACTGTGAGTTTACATGAGCTTTGCTATGAATCCTCTGCTACCAAGCATCACTGGCACCAAGCACATCTGTATACAATCCTGTTTCACCTCCAAGTGCCCAATCTCCTGATACCCTCAGATATTTGACCTACACACCCATTCAGTTGGGTAAAAGAAAGCAGCATCCAGCTCTCTAGAACCAGATTTAGGGCTTCAGTATTTCTTTTTAAGGCGTGACTGAGAGAGAAGCCAGCCATCACATCAAATATCTTGTTCAGTCATTTTAACCATAATGATTTGCTAACCCTTCAGCACAGGTATGTTCTGCATTTTATGCAGTTGCAATAAAATGGTAATTATTTCAGAGCCTATGAGCAATAAATTTCAAGCAGTTATATAAAATGTTAACTCCTTCTGTAAACAAAAACATTTTTTAAAAAATCCTTACAGCTAACAAAGCATAAAAAAATGAAACCAATTGGTCTTTTCATCAGTTTATTCAAATTAACTTTGACATTAATAAATAATTGACACAATATATTATTCAGACCTCTACATACAGAATTAAGTAGGATGTAAAGTGAAGGTTATTTGTTTAAAAGGAAGTAATATATATGAGAAAGTGCTGTCATGCTAGAACAGCAACCAAGTTGCAAATACATTGAACTTTACATAGCCCTGTTCTTGGCAGCAAGCCGTTTTTCCTGCTGTTTCACGTTCTATTTGTTAAAGGCTTGGCTAGGAGAAAATTCTAGCTCCAACACGTTGAAATACACTAGTTTAACTCCAGAAAATGACTCATTTGTCTAAATCTTTTCAAGAATCACATGCCACACAGCTGCTACTCTTTTTTGTAAGATCAGAGAACAGCAGCATCCAGGAGGGAGGACTCCAACAGCCCACCGGATGCAGGGCTGGACCAGTCTCTCAAGTCATCCAGAACCCATGAGTGGGAGATATCAAATCACAACCCTTTCAAAAACCTGACCAAATTCAATCCTAATGTTTCCTGGGTTTCTCACACTCTATCTCTCATATTAGGAGGATGCCACGAACCTCCCATCTGACATTCTCTATGAATTAAGTCTCTTATGAAAAGATCTCTTTCCATAAGGAACAATGGACAGTTAGTTTATCTCACAACACAAGCCTGAATTTTCCCTATTTCTTGTTCCAATAAGACAGCTATAGGAAATTTTTCTGTGCACTCTTTTGATGAAATAGATGCACAGAGTCCAGCCAACTTTAGATCCCAGAACAGATTACATCTGTTGTTTTCCATGTTCTGGGTCATGTCCCCTTTTGTTTAACCTTCTTCAGTTTTAAATTCCTTTATCTCACTTAGCCATTCTCCTGCTATGAAAGAAATATTGAAGACTCATTTTCTCCCACTTCTAAGCCAGCCCCCTTGGTATATCATCTGTTAGCAGGAGTGAAGTCAGTGAGGTGAACATCAATCTGTCCTCCCCCCTCTCAGTGCCTTGTTACCAAGTTGTAGGTCTTCATTTGTGTAGAAGCATTCAGAGCAAGCACAGGAATTTTATGTTAACAATAACTTGACAATGGATTCTGATTGAAGAAAGGCTCTGAACCTGTTCTTTATCAAGAGGAAGAGTAGGACCAGGATTTCCTACACAGCACAGAGGATATCTGAAAAGGGGTGATGAGAAATTGGAGAGGAAGAGACAAGAACTGTCACAGCTTTATCTGTGCAGATAGAGGACTCATTCGTCAAAAACTGTCACCGCACAACAGGCAATTTTCTAAAGTGACATCCCTGCTTTGCCCAGCTGCAGGGCAGGTGTCATTGGGAAATATGCAAGGCTTTCAGCAGCAAGAAATGCTCAGCAGCAGGCAGCACACGGTGGCAGTCGCACTGAAAGGACAGAATACAACTTTTCACCTGGACCTCTGCGGCTCCTGGCTGTGTCATTATCCTTCTTTCCTTCAGCAAAATAAGAAGCTGCATGTGCTTCCCAAACTTTTCTTTCATTGCCCCTTCATCTCATGTCTTTGTTCTCCTCAGGCTACAGCTGTGGCTCAGAGCCCTAATGAGGGACAGGCAGACCCTTCCCTGGGCAGGCAGATTTAAGTAATTAGATTGGCTGCTCCACAACTCCCTTTTATTTGCCGGGCACTGAGTATATCATATTATCCACAGGTATTTCCTAGATACTGGGAGCCATTGAGTGTTAAATTCATGATCTAGCTTGAAGTATTTCTTCCTTGTGTGACTTTGAAATTAAATTATCAGTGCAAATAGCTGAGGTGGAGGAAGTTAGAACAAGCAGTGTCTATTTTTAAAAGAAATTCTTGGTGTTTCTCAGGACTGAGAAAGGTTAGAGCATAGTAATTGCTTTGATTACTGGTTACAGTAACTTTAATTAATCTAATCTATTATAAATAATTTCAAGCTTAATCCTGAAATGCCACTTGCATTTCTTCTTGTACTTTTCTTTTAAAAGATTTATTTTCTTCCTAAACATATCCAAACTCTCTTGCTATCAATTGATGACAAAACTAATTGTCATGCTGGTCACAGAACTGGGTTGAATTATGAGAAAACATGTACTTTGCTTCCACTATAAGCTTTTCTCACACCTTTCGCATGTCCAAGCATATTACAACCAGGAAAAAGAAATGTAAGACAATTTGCACCTGTATCTAACACAGCAGAGTACATTGATGACCACACTGAATTTTCAAGCCCTGTGTTGAATACATTCCTCTTAGCTGTCAAGAAGCATTGATGCAATGATCTACAGGATGCTGAGCCTTTGCTCTTCCCTTTCTGTTTGGGGTTCAGAACTTCTATGTAGGACAGACTTCATAGAATCACAGAATGGTTTGGGTTGGAAGGCACTTTAAAGCTCCCGCAGCCCAACCCCTGCCATGGGCAGGGACATCTCCACCAGCCCAGGCTGCTCCAAGCCCTGTCCAACCTGGCCTTGGGCACTGCTTGGGCACTGGCCTTGGCCTTCTACACAGCTTCTCTGGACAACCTGGGCCAGTGTCTCACCATCCTCACAGTGAAGAATTTCTTCCTAATATCTAGTCTAAATCTACCCTCATCCAGTTTAAAGCCATTCCCACTCGTCCTATGACTACCTTGTAAAAAGTCCCTCCCCAGCTTGTAATTATGAAGATGCTAGGCTGGAACCTAGATGTCCTTGGTGCTTGTTGCATGCCACCTTGAGAAAGATACAAGTGATCTTGGCAATAAACACTTAAATCTCAGGCCCAGATAAAGCATCTGCAAAGGGTATTCTAGGAATGAAGTACTTCAGAATAATGTTCAAAACAGCCAAAATATTGGTAAGTAACTTGCTGTATAAGCAGAAAGGGGTAAGGGCAGAGGTCAACCTCATATCTCATACTCCCTCACCTCCTCCTTTTTCTGAATTCACTGATCTGAAACCTTTCCAGCAGGAAATCACTTAACTATAACAGAAAAGAAGGATCCATCTTCTGCAAAGGGAGTGATCAGAAAACACATTTGGGAAACATACACAGATTCGTTTCCTCTTTCATCATCCAAGAGAGGGCTATGGTCACCAGATTATGAGACATAATTTCGTTCATTGTACAAGACAGACAATTCATATGGCCAGGGAAATCATTAGAAGGAACCTTCCTCATTAGGCAATTGATCCTCCTGAGGGTGAATCCTGAGTCCCACTCTGTTCTCTAAGATACTTTCTATTTCTGTATGAAGCAATCTGTTTAGGAAACAAACTAACCTACCCAGGAGTTTGATACTTACTAAATCCAGATCAGGGGTTTGCATAACATGTCATGAAAATGTATGATACAGTTTCCCAACAGTTCTGAGACTGAGCTTTGTCCCAAAAGACTTCTGCGCTCACAGCACTCAAGCAATTTAGAAAGCATTTCTTTACAGAGAGGGTGGCCAGACACTGGAACAGGCTTCCTAGAGGGGTGGTCAATGCTCCATGTCCTTCAATGTTTAAGGGTCATTTGGACAATGCCCTTAAGTACATTCTTTAAGTTTTGTTGTTATTCTATTTTGTCTGAAGGCTGGCAGGAAGCTAGATGTCCTGGGAACAAATGAACTCTCTGAGCATCCTGCTTGGGGTCCACGCTCCATTTCATTCTAGAAATCATGTTTCTAAACTTTTCAAATTTCTTTTACATGGATTTGTTTTTCTTTTCATTAAATGTTTTTTTTTCATTGCAAAATTTAACAGTCCTTTCCACATTCTTCTATGATTCATCGTGTAGGAGAACTTTCCTCTCCTGATCAGTGTTAGGACATGAAAACATAGCAATATTTACAAAACCACAGTCTCCCTTACATAAGGATCTCTTTCCCAGCAATAGCTTGAGAACATTCAGCTATTCAAGAAAAAAAGGCCTCCTTGTTTTGTGAACTTTTGAGAAGCCAGCTCATGATTTGGCAAGCTCAAATGCATTTCCAATAAAGTGGCTGTCAAGCAGCGACAAACAAAATGCAAAACACAGCTTATGCACAATGAGAAGAAAGGCTGAAAGTATTTGAATATGTTGGTATTGACAGAACAGCTCAGCCATCTTTGTTCTGAAGACAGAAGAACATTTTGCCTATTTCTTTTTCCTCATTTCTTTTCTAAAGCTGTTGTGCTCTTATTCCACACGCCTGTTTTGGCATACAGGTATCCGGTTCAGACAAAAGCATCAGCATCCCTCTGCCTCAGTTATATTCTTCAGCCAGAGCCCCGTATCACAGAAATAACTGGAAGGGATGGAAATACACTTATTCACAACACAGATGACTCTCTTGGCTTTTTCTTTGTTCACCATGTGGCAAATCTAGTATTGCCTGAAAAATGCTTCAGTACCTTGCCAGGGCTGGGCTGTAATGAGGCTCAAAACAGCCTCCCTGGGGCAAGTCTTGCACGGTCTCATGTGGAGTCTGACACCTGTCTCCCGCTTATCAGCTGCAATTATTTTGTGTTAATTGCTGCTGGTGCCTATTGCCCCTGAGTGCCATGAAAGCTGACACAAAGCAGCTCTGCTTTAACTTATCCTCTTTCCTGCCGCTTGCCTAAAAGGCTCCATCTGTTCTTTGGGAAAGAAATCCACCTGCTAGGCCCTCTGTCCATTTGGTAGCTGCAGAAGACATCCCATCCTTGGTCCCCTTGAATAAAAGGCCCATTTTGTCAATCACTGGTTGCTCTGCTCCTACAACTTGTGTAGCAGAGAAAGATTTGTCCTGATTCTAAATCCCTTGACCGCCATCCCTGGTTACCTCCTTTTGTACTACAGCTGCAATTTCTGAAGGTGCCTGGAGGAGCTGCAGTCCAGTTCTCATCAGTTTTGATAGGAACTGAGCATTTTCAGGTTTGAAATGTCCAGCCTGTTAACTCACACTGAACAGCATGCCATATCCTTACCTGCCAGGTTTTGCCAAGCTGTCCAGATTTATTGACCTTACTGACCCTAACTAGAGTCTGGAGATAAAGTTAAAGCCTGAGGGGGTAAAATACTAAGCAACAATTAAAGAAAATGGTCTCACCAGTTTTTAAAGCAGCCCAAAAGGCCTCTGATGTTCAACCTTGGTGCACAGAGTGAGTTATATCCAAAAGTTTCAAGACCTGTTGTCAAAGCTGTCCAACTATTCTCTGTTCAGTTATGGTTGCTTGTCTGTTTAGCCATGGGAGGCCAAAGAAAAACCAATGCTTCAAAACTCTGTGTTTGGACACTGAAATAACTAATCCAATTTGAAAATTCATTAATCCTTCAGCGGCTCTTAGGGTAAGTCTTGGCTTTGTTTATGTCCTACAGGGCTCTGTCACTTAGCCTATGGATACCTGTGCTTCTTTTAGAGGATAGATGTCGTCTCTCCAGCAGAGAATAGGAGGTGCAAGATTCTCCCATGAAATCTTTGCAAAAGTTTTGACCCCCTTCATTGTGACTTAGTAGGCATGTAAGAACAGCCAAAGGATAGCTGAATGTGAGTTACGCTTTTTTTAAGTTGAAAGTTGCCTTTAATGAGAAAGAGTATTGCTACTCATTAAATAAGTCTGGTCTCCATTATGGGCTTAGCATTTCCAGCTTATCCAAGCAGGATAAGTTTTCCTTTCCATCTCAGCAGCCATCTTCTTTTGCTTTCCAACTAAAAAATATCTGGCACTGCCATAACCATCCCATTCTCCAACTCCCCCATCTATGCCCCATTAAATGAAAAAAAGCAGATATCAGTCAGTTCAGAAACTAGTTTGAGTTTATCGATGAAGAGGTCTATTTAATATTTAAGCTAGTGGTGCAATACATCCACATATACTAATCCCTATCATGTGTGGCTGGTAAATCTTTGTACAAGCAGAGAATATTACATAGCTAAAGAAAGCACGAGCTAACCACCTCTGAATATATTTCGAATGCAAATATTTTTGCCCTACGCCCAGTCCTGCTGATAGGTCATCTGCAAATCAGGTTTTAGAGAAAGTTTTGTAGCTAGATTATAGAAAGCAAATGACCCTGAGTAATGAATGTTCTCTATATAATCACAAATACATTTGAATATTAATATGTGTTTTGGTGTGTTACTGCACCTCAGCTATACCTCTGAAATGTTCCTGTGGTACCTCCTGGCAGCTATAGCTCAGTGACCTAACGGTCCCTGTTTCATTTGGTGACCTGAACTCTTCATCTGAACTACATTTCCCATAAGGTTCCACTTTCCAGGTGATTGCTCAGATACATCAAGGAGTTCTGACCTATGGATAAGAAGAATAAGAGATACCTTAACAGCAGGAGGAAGAAATAGCATGCTTTGTATCACAGGTTCAGTTATATTTGCACTGGAGGTTTTGTGGCTAGAGGAATCCAAGGTGTTAGGCATTTTCCTCTAAGAAGGGAGCTGCTTCTGACTGTGCTAGATACAAAGGTCTAAATTAATGAGAGGAGGCAGTAGGAAGCCAAGGGCATCCTAGCACAGCACTCAGGCTTGGTCTTGTGAGATTACAGACCATGACTGGAATCACCAGAAAATGATCTCTGCACTCTCCCTTGTTTGTCTAAGGACACCCTCTGGGAATCGGGGAGCAGAGCCTGGTGTGAGCAAACTTGGAACAGCAGACCCAAACTCGGCAAGTACTGGTGTAAAAAGATAGTCACCGCACTATGCGCAAAGCTGGAGAACACACTCAGCTCACCTGAAATAGGGGATAGGTTAAAGATGAAAGTATTTGCAATCCAATCAGCTTCTGGGATAATAAGTATATCTGAAAACTGGTGACTTCTCCATATTTTTTTTCAGTTCTGTGGTGAATATTTTGCAAGCTTTCCAAATAATGTGAGGGGAGAAAAGCGTTTGCTATTCCACCAGCGGAGGGGGAACAGACCCTGTTTCTGGTTACTTCCCCAGCAGCAGGCTTTTCCAGCTGTGGAGGTTTAAGAGTGACCGTGACTCAAGTTCAAGGATCAGAATTAGTATTTGAATTCCACCCATCTCTAATCGGTGCTGAAAAGCAGTGCTACTGAAGCCTTTCAGCTTTCTTTTTCACTCTGAGAACTGTTTTTATTGTAACAAAACCAGAAATGTCTCCTAGGCAACACTAGCAAACAAAAGAGCAAGAAGTAAGGAATCAGTACAGCTAATAAGAAATACTGTCAACAGGGTGCTGTAATACAAATGTAGATACAGCACATATGCTAAAGAGATTTCGTTTACCTTCATCCTTGATGAAGTTTCTGGTTTTTGAATAGGGTTTTTAAAACAATTTCCATTTAAGATGGTAGAAATGCTATGATGACCACCTCAACCTCAATTTTGTGGCAAGTTCTTAATAAAATAGCATTCTGATATCCTTAGAATCCTAAACAATTTAAGGCAATGAGTTATTTTTTCCCTTGTCTGTATCTAGTGAAGTGAAGCCTTGATCTTTCTAATCACACTTATTATTACTAATACCAAGAAAGTATCAGGAAAAAAAACCCACACCACAAAAAATGTATGACAGCTAAGTAAAGTGAGTGAGCTTCAGAGGTCTATTTGCATTGCCTGATTATCAAGATGATGTATGATGGTTAACCAGTACATCACAGCTGCAGGAAAAACTCCGTGATGCATTTGAAAAAGCACGCATTTGAAATAATTTTGACAGCCTTTCTGCATTTCCCACACCACCTGTGTGCAAAAATGTCTGAAAACCCAACACGCCGGTGTGTGTCTGCTTGAAGTGTGGCTGAGTTTGTGAAGTTTCCTTTCTGAGGAATAGCTCTGCAGCGTAACACGGGTTTTGAGCAGCCAGGCTGTGTCTGGACAGAGCTGCCTGCTGATTGAAGTGCACAATTAAGAAGTGGAAACCATAAATGTGGAAAAGTGCTGGAAATTATAAAACTTTGACAGAAGGGATATTTCCTCACAGAAGAATCATGCTCGCAAAGAAATCCTTCTTTTAAATAGCCTATAGTTCCTGGAGGACTCTGGGGAGCCACTCTGCTTACTCTTTTCTGCCTGCATGTTCCTTACTCTGCAAATCTTTCGCTGTAACATTTGTGCTATGACATTTGGGATATTTGCATGCAAGCAGTCTAGTTGTGAGTTATGATATCGTTGCTCCTGCTGTTCATTCCTCACCTGAAGTCATAATGTGCTCTCCTTAACATCATAATCACCTAAAGAGCAGTCCATGTTGATGTCACAAACAAAGGGTTATGACTTCAGCTGAGAGAGCAGTAGGAACAGAAGGGCTCGCATAAAGAGAGATACTGTCTGCATGCAAATGTGTCCATTTAAGAGGGAAAAAAAAGAACAAGGAAGAGTCATTAATTACAAAGTGATATGTTAGCTGAATTGCATTCCCATGGAATACTTTTCAGGCTCTATGAAGCATTCAGTGCATCTTAAAAGAGAAAAGGCACAAGCTGGCTCCACATCTTCGCTGTTATCTGTTGGCGTAGCTCACTGGATCCAAGCCCACCTGCAATGTGGAGCAAATTGTAGTTTGCCTTTCACTCACTCCATGAGGAGGCTGTTGATTCACTGTTTTTATCAGGCAGTCCCAATTTCACTTCTTTATCTGAAACCCCCTTGTGCTCAAAGGCTGAATATGCCAGAGAGTTGCGCTAGAGCTTGGCATCAGCTGTTATTAAATAAAATAGTTGAACAGCAGATGGGCATTTAGAGACCTTGCTTGCTCACGCAGCAGGTGCCAGCTGAACCTTAATGCCACTAAACAAGCAAATAATCTGCAGTGAAGTTGGTGGTCAGGCTGTTACCCTTACTGGGTTCATTCAAAGGCAGGGAGCATGAAGGCATGTCTACACACCGAGGGATGCAATCCTCCTTCTGGCATTGGCTTTTTCTCCATGCTTTCAGGTTGCACTTGAGGGCTGGTTGGACAGTCTCGAAACAAACTTGTGGAGGGCACAATGTAATGATAGTGCTGAGATAAAGAGGGACTGCTTTATACCCTTCTCAAGACCCTCTAGTTTGGCAATGGAATGGGACAGTGCTTGGAAGCTCTTCATTAAAGCCAGTCTTAACCTGAAACAGAAAGGGCACTACTTCACCCATTACTCTACCCATTTACTGAAATCCTGCCCAAACAAAAACTTGAGGTTGACAGCAGAAGTAAATAGACTTGGTAGGAGCCCTGTACTCTTGTGAAGAGTCTCTTGAAAAGCCTACTCCAAGAATAAGAAGGTACCAAAGCCCAGATGTGTCTGATACAGCCCTAGGCAGCTCGTAAAGCATAACCGTCCTCACCTCCCTGCATACTCAATTGACAGAGTCTGGCATGTACAGAGGGACAATGAAAATGAATATGTGAATGGTCTGTGTGTGCCCATCTCTTCCCACTGGTGGAATGAGCCTTGAATGACTCGTCCTGTGACTCAACTTGGTGCAGAAATGCAGTGGATTAATTCAGGTTTAAGACTAACAGCAACTTTGAGCATGTAAGTGGAGCTTTTTATGTGAATAATTATGTGGAAAGCCGATAACATTTTTCTTCTCCATTAGAGAGACCTGAAGCATAAAAGCCTGGTTTGTGTAGACATTTCAAAATATTATTTGAGTGTAATGTTAGTTTTTTTATATAAACTTTTCTCTCATCTTGAGAATCTCATTTCATGTAGATAGTTATTACCTTGACTTTCCCTTCTGCTGCAGAACTGAAGTGTCCAATTCTTCAAGACTGAAAAATTGCAGTATTAAGGAATACTTAAAGTCTTACTTAAGGAATAAACACTTATAACTACAAAATTATTTAATTTTGATACAAACCTTTTCCTGAAAGTAACAATGTAGAGAAACCTTCAGTGGGAAAGTACTAAGATTTAAGTTTGCATAAAAATACCTTTCTTAGTATTTGATATGCCCTGGTTAATTGCTGAGTTATTTTCCCTGCTGCATAACTTCTGCCAGCCTAATTACTGCATGCATTACAGCTTCAGACCTTGTGCTCTTTATCTCAGAGATTATCTGAAAAAGTCTGCTTGCTGGTAAAATACTGAGAATCTGGTAAACCCAAAGCTACGACTGCTGAGACTGGCAAGATTTTTATGTCTTCCCATTTGGGAGAAATTCTCAACTCATTTATAAAGGTGTTAAAGAAATTAAAGCTGGTAGGAAATAGAGCTAGTCATAAAGTTTTCCAGTGGAAAATTTACCCATGGAAAATCACCTTGCTGCAAAGACAGGAACAATCGAAAATCTCAGTCTGACTGAAAAACTAAAGGAAAGAATTCAAAGTCTTAATATTTCCCCTCCTTCATTTGCAGGAGGCAATGATAAAATTAGTTTAGGCCGTTCCCTTTTCTGTCACTACAGAAGACTACAGAAGAGGTGTGTTTGACCTCTTCTTCTCAGCTTTCTCTTATAATACAAAGTTAACCCTACACTTTCTAGTCTTCCAAACAGAGGGTTAAACAAAAGTTTGGTGAGAAGGAACCTCAGCTCAAGCACAGAGGGATTTTTGTGCTGCAATTCACATTTTCAGCTTCTTTACATTACGTTTGTAAGCAATTTGGATCTTAAGTCTTCAAAATAATTTCTAGCATAGTACAACAGGCCTGGTGTTTCACTACTTTATCCCAGCTTCCATTTAACTGTGTTCTCACCTATCCTTTCAGCCAGCTCTTGCAAGAACTCACTTAGTGTTGGAAAAGAACACCCTTTTAAAAAATGTTGGTCACTACAACAGGAAGAAAGCTTTTCTGAATAAAATGCAGAATTCTGATGCATGCATGCATGAGCAAAGGCCAAACAGCACTACTTAATAGTAAGACAGTAGAGAGAAAAAAGGGAGATGTACTCTAAAGCTGTACTCTAAATGAAACACATTAAGAGAGATGGTAAACACTAATATATGCAATGGACACCACCAATACGCTGCCCATAAAAGTAAGTAATAAGGAAATAGCACATGCACAGAAAAAAATGTTAAACACAAGGGATACTGTTAAAAAATGATATGTACCTCAGAGCTGATATACAGCACACGAAGAATATGCCTTCAAGGGCATAAAGGGTTTCCCCTGTGGTACATTATCTGGAAACTATTTGTAAAGTAGAAGTACATTATTCAAACCACCCCAGGAGTACTATGTTTTAAGAATATGTATTTTCAGACTTTCTAGAAGCAATAAAGGAGCTGTCACCATGGGTGATTTTCAGATCCATTTAAAAGACATTGCTTAGAGAGGAGGGAGGTCTTATCATGGCAAGCAGTAAGGCAAGAATCCTGGAGAACTGAGATGCTACTGTCAGCATTTCCTCAGAAGAAGGAGGTGATAGAAGAAATCTGAAGGACCCCACTGTCACCTGTCTCTACCCAGAAAGGCTACACAGATCTTCAATAATTTAGTTTGCAGTCCACTCTCTGAAAACATTGCACTTGGATTAAACAAAAAGGAAAGGGAATTGTGCAACAAGGTGAAAGACCTTCAAAATCTGAATTGGTTTAAAGTGTCTAGTGTCTGCCTTGCCAAGTTTTATCAACAAAGCAAGCAATGTGATGACACTTCAACTTTTGTCCTATTTATGTTTTCCAGTTCATCATTCCGGATGGTCCCTCAGAAAATAGGGATCAAAGACTAAAACGCGGTGTCCAGGAAGCCAGTTCGTGTCCAGAGTACTTTCATTAATTTAAGAGGAACATAAGATGATGGCTTTGGGGACAAACTGTATTTCCAGTTAATAATAATAAAAAAAATAAAATTGGCAGAAGACAAAATTATTTTCTGGAAAAATAATATGGATGCTGAAGGAGCAAAGCAATAGAGATTGCCAACAGGTAGAAAATGAAACCAAAGTAAAATAGAAACAGAAGGAGTTTGAGAACAAAATACCAGTATGTGAAGTGAGTTACACCTAGATACATAAATTGAAGCTCAGATGTAGCACAGAGTTAAGCCCAGGATCTGAGCTGACTCATGGAAGTATATGAAAGTTATGATAAAGTCTCTGAAGAGTAGAAAGGTGCTGATAGACTAATAAAAATAAAGCAGCTAATCAACTGTGCAGATCCAGACAAGGAAAGGCTACAAGATGACTGCAATCTCTTCCGTATATTGCCTCAGGTAAGCTGGAATCAGCAGCCTTTAGACTGCTTGCTGAATTTCTGCTTTGGTTGATGTTCCATAGCCCAGCTACTGAGTAAAATGACTGGGCATTGCTGCTGTGTTGTACCACAAAGCTCTTCTGGTTAGCCCACAGCTACCTTGAAGATCTAGAACACCATACCACAAACTCCTGAGTTTGCAGTATGCTGTCCTGTCATATCCCCACAACAACCATGTCAAAAAAACGAATTGATTTTGAGATGTCAGACGTCGCGTGAACAAAGTTTACCCTCTTCTAATGTAAACAATTTATAGTATGCATCAAGAAGGTGAAACTGCTTTTTTTTCCTGGCTTCCTAGTGGAAGGAGGCAGTTATAAAGCAGCACAAAGGCATTAGTTAGCGAGTGAGAGCATTTGCTTCCCCAAATGAACTATGGTGCCACTGTGGGCCACAGCAACTTGCAATGAGCCCCTTGTAGTAATCTCCAGCACAAGGCAGGGAAAGATGTTAACTTTGGCTGACTCAACGTTTCTTCACGTTCTGTTTAGTTGTGCTTGTGTCACTGAATTAAGTGTCCTGATGGATGCATTACTGTAAATTACATCAAATAGAAAACATTCCAGTAAGTTAATTAATCACCTTGCAGTGAGTAAATGTTTAAGTGCTTGCATTCAATTTGCTAGAAAAAATAGGACTAGCAAAATAATAGGACCTAGCAACTCTTT
>NW_010202339.1:68601-80732 GCF_000695765.1 Mesitornis unicolor
TTGACTCAGAAATATGCAGACAGTCACTCAGAATGTTTCAGAGGCCTGTGCTTGCATTTTTAAATCCCTAATTTTACCATGACATCTGTGACTGCAGAAAGAGTGAAACCCAGTCTCATAGAGATCCAGGTCTCCAGGGAAGCTCCTCTCTGATGGATTCTCTAAGTGTCTAATAAGGCAAAAAATATACTGCTGTGTTTCCCACCTGGAGGATTAAGGAGGTTCTTTGGCCACCTAAGCCCATACTTTCATGAAAGCTATCAAATACAACATTTTCTTACTCCTCTATTCTGTCAAATTTGATTGAAACAAGCTGGTTTAAAAGCCAGGTTTGGGAGGACACAGATGTAAATACATGCAGCTACACTCACTTCATGATCGTATCAACCATGTTAAAGTCAGATAAAAAAATCTGTCCTGCAGGTACTTAAGCCACAGATGTCCAAAGGTACATAGGCAATACCCTTGGAGCTTACAAGTTATTTCAAAGGCTGTATCTGAATTTAAGTGCTCTGACTGAAGTCAACAGCAGTATTTTGATAAATAACTTCTGTTGCTTTCAAGAGGATTTACCGCTTGAGTAACGTGGAGAGTCTGTGCAGTAGAAGCTCCAGTTGATGCTGAGAGAAATCAAAACTCAGGCTTAATACTCACTTGCCTTTAAAATTCGTGTTGAGAATCACCGTCTCACTGCCTTTCAGCACATTTTGGTTTCTAGCTTTCAGAGTTTCTGGTTCAGCACTAAATTAAAATTCACCTTTAAGTTTCTTTCTGAGTCAGATCACACATGGAAGCAGTATTTCCATTGCAACATTTTAGGAGCAGGAGTTGGACATTCCTTTTTTGCTTACAGAGTGTCATCTGTCTATGCTAATGAACAGTTTAACGAGGTGACAAAGCTAGGTGTTCCCCCATGACTTGCACACCAGACATTTTCCAGAGGCTTGTAGGGAAGAGGCAAGAAAAAAGGCTCTGGACCAATTCTTCATCTGGTGTGAGCTGACAGAAATGTGGTGAAATCAGTGAACCGTGCAGATGGACGCAAGCCTCCAGGCTTTACCTTAATGCAGAAGTGCCATTCGGCAGTAACAGGCACTCTCACCTGTGTGAACGTTATCACACATGAAGGCAGGAGAGCTCATCTGTAAAAGCCGAAGTGGATGGCAAATGAAGCTGAGTGAAGACTATGAGCATCAGACATGCAGGAGAGTGACAGCACATCCCAAATGCAAACATGACTGTTTTAATGGGAGGAAATGCATTTAATTCAGAGTGACACTAAGGCAGGAAACTAAGCCAGGGGCTGAATAGAGAGACGTATGGACAAAAAGACCAAGGAAAAAAAAAATAATTTTAGCCAGATCACATTACCTGAAAGATGAATAGGTTTAGACACTTGCATCTTTCCAAAGACTAGTTGTCAGCTGCATGAGACCTCAAATGCTATCAGCTCATTACTTTGGGTAGACACACACTGAGACAGGATGCAGTAGGGACCAGGTAGCACTAGGAATTCCTTCAGTGATGAACCAGCAGCTATAAGGACAACAGTAACTTCTGTGTGGATTTCCAATGCCTGTTTTTCATCCATGAATGGTTTAATGTTCCTCCACTCCTGTAATTCATCAGAAAGAAGGAGATTCCTGCAGGGGATTCCTGCAGGTTCGTTGTAACAGGGCAAGGTCAAGTCTAGCCCTGGCCTGAAATGCATCCCATTTCTCTAAAAAAAATCAGACAGCATGAAGTGCCTCAGAGGCACAGAGAGGTGAAACAACTTGCATAGGATTCTTCCAGCAGCTCAGAAAAGAGTCCAGTGCATTAAATATGTCTGAACAACCTATTTTCAGATCCATCGCCACAGGCAACCAGGAATATCATTCACGTGTATGCAGCATAGCAAGATGTATGTCTTTACCATCACCACTGCTCCCATGGGGCTGCACTTGCCCCAGGAAAAGGCAGTAGGCAGGATGGAATAATCTCAGCATGGATCCTGACATCAGGTTCTTTGGAGGCCACTGTGCCTTTAGATTCACTGAGTCTCAGAGGAGGAAGGAATTTCTATTTATTGGAAATTAGAGGTTCCCCACCCATATAGCCACTGTACTGTTTAGTTTTCTTACAGCTAGCTAACTGAAAGCAAATACATCAATAATGTTCTGACGCAAACTTCAGAAGTGTGGCATCCATCAAATTGGCTTGCTGCCATGTGTAGTTGTTCAGTGGTATTAATCCAGTAAGGGATAAGACTGTAGGAACAAGGACTGTGCATGGTACTTACATCCTTGAATAAGCTTAGGCACGAAATGACTATTCTTGTGTGATCCTCCATGGCCTCTTGAGCCACCTGGCTGGAAGGCAGACAGACACAGAGAAAGCTGATGCTGAAATTCAACATTGCTTCCAAGGGCACTCAGCATGGGATCTGAAGGCACCTCAATGTCTAAAACCATCTTTCTCCTTCACTGGCTTCTGTGCGTACTGTGAAGTCCTTCCTCAGTAGACTGAGAACTCTCTACCTCCAAAATCATTCGGGCAAAAATGACCACACATTTAGACAATCACAGTGGAGAAAAGATAATGTTTTCTCATCATATGTTAAGACTTGCCTAAAAATGCTCAAAAGCCACAGCAGGATTATAAAAGGAAAAGGAACATAAATCTGCTAGGTAGAAGCATGCTATGGAAGCTAGGTGCTCTTACTTACCTCATTGAAAGTGTGGGATTGAAAGTCTGGACCTTCATAAAAAAAACCCCAAATTGAATAAACAAAAAAAGGAATGTGAGGCAGTCAGTGAGTTTTTAATGAAGAGCAAAGTCTCATTTCTTTCTTACAGCTGACACTTCATCTACATCTTATGTTGGGTAATCTGAACACTCCTGTTAACAAGTAGAAAACCCTACCTAACAGAATGCCTTGCATTTTATCGGAACAAGCTGCAGAAGACAGGAGATAATTTTCCTGAAGTTTTTCCTATGGCTATCTCAGTCTAACTAATCATTTCTTTTCACGCGCACAAACACTCACCATGAATGCATTTATTACAGAGACATGTCAATGACAAAAATAGTTATACAAGAGTGGAAAGTATTTTATGGATCCATCGTGAATGAAACATGTTGATCGGTGTTTATATGTTGCCCTCCAAGACCGAAATTAATATGAAGTAATACAGGTGATGTGTGGCAGGCCATATATCAGCCCTCCTTCTTACAAGGACTGTGAGCTGTTGGCATGAGTGATTACACACTGAGCTTTCCATTAATTATCTTCATTTACTCTACCAAGGAGGGCTGATCTCACGTGCTTTTGATACCCTTATCAACCCTGAGAAAACTGCTTCATTCACATCCTCCTCCCCACACATTCCCCAGAAAAGAAAGCCAAATCCTTCTTCTTTTAATTTTTCCAAAATTCTCAGGCAAAATTAAAACTAGTCTTCATTAAATCATGTTGCAATCACCCTCTGAGGATAATAGGTAGGCGTCAGAGTTCTCTGGCTTGTAGCATCATAGTTTCTGGATAAAACAAATAACTTTAAGCCAGGCAAAGTTGAACTCTGTTTTAAATCAACAGCTCAATTCAGCTTTAACTGCAGGCAGGAACTTACTCCTTGAATTGGTTATAAACATACAAAAGAGTTACTGTTTGTTTAGAGACATGGGAAAATGGAGATTCTTTTACAGGCTGAACAACTTCCTCCCAGGGGTAATAGGGAATATATTACTGTCATTTCTAGAAGCCTCCAAAAAACTAGGGGCCTGTATGTTTTAGATGCTATAGGGGATAGAGGAAAAATAGTTCTGCCCTTGAATTAAAGAAAAAAAGGCATAAAAACCCTATTATTCTTCAGGTAAGTTTTTCAACTGGCCTTAAAAGAAAGGTATGTTTTGAAGATTTGCCCTGTGTTGCCATGGCTGAAAGTCCATTCAAAAGAAGTCAAACAGCAGTACTAGTAAGAGATATCTTTTGAGGTATGGGAACTCAGTTCTTCAAACAAGCAGTTAAATTGAGGATGCAGAGTCCTGGACACAATACCAGGCATTTGGGGAGAGAACTGACAAAAGGAGCAATCCCAGCTATTTGAAAGAAGATGAAAACAAGCAAGAATGGTAGCTCCAGCCTTTCTCTGAGCATGCAGGAAAATAGCCTGCTCCTATAAAATGAGCAGTGTTTTGCTAAATGCCACATAGGTAGTGAGAACATAGGAAAACACTCTGTCTTCCTGAAAAACAAAAATCTATAAAAATACCCTCATTTTTTTCCTGAGACACAAAGAGTCAAAGGGTCTCGCCACCACTTGCAAGGGCTGTGCTAGCATCACACAACATAGTCTCGAGTTAAATGTTAACTTACAGATGAATGAGGAAATAATGTGTTAAAGAGAAGTGGCCTTGTCACCTTGTGTCAAGAGGGATATCTTCATTACTGGGAAATCATTACAGAAGTAAGACAATAGACCCAAAGCTGCTTCCGTTGCTTTCTGCTCTTTTATGCTGGCCATAATTCTGGTAGAAAATGGGAGAAGACAGACACTTGTAGGATGAAGAGAGAAAACATCAATTTTGTAAGCTGTACTCCAATTTACAATGTAAGCCAGTCCTGATAGGAAAAAGGAGATAGACCCTAAATAATGTGAATCTACTGCCAACTCAGTTAGTGGGTAAGTAATTAGCTCTTGAACTTCAGTCACTGCCACTATATAAATATAGCATTTTCTTTTAAAACATTGCTATAATTTGTGTTCAGGGTTGTGGTTGGGGTTTTTTGTACATACACAGTGAGAATATACTTGTCACAGTTTCAGTTCTTCTCCCAATAACAACATTAAAATACAGCAGCACGAAAATACAAAAAAACTTATCTTGGCAAACTCATCATTTCTGAAGCATCTGAAATCTAAATTAGCTCCACTCCATTGATTAAAAATATCACTTACGGTGATTTGCCAAAAAAAATGTGTTCTGAAATTTAAATTAGGTTAAGTATTTTGTAGCAGACTGTCATAATAATTTTCCAAAGTAATAAAATCAGTTATCAGAATTAATGATACATAAAATTCATTTTATGGTTTTCCTTACATTACCTTGCTTCCCTCCCTCATCTGTTTTCAAACCAAGTCCCATAACTTTATGATGTGCTTTTACACCACACAATGACCCTTCTTGCAGCTGAAAGGACATCACCGCTCACTACAACCTTTTTAAATTTGCCTTGTTGGCCACTCAGAACAAAATCACAAGGAACTACAGAAAGGACATGGAGACAGCCTTGTGGGACAGATGTAGTTAAAATACAACTGAGAGACAGAGTAGGACTGATGTCACATCAAACAAGGGTCTTTAATGCTGTAAAAATAATGAAGCACTGGATTTCCAGTGGTTTTAAACAGTGAAAAAAATAGATACTACTCTTAAGATACCAGCAACTATGTCTCTAGTACAAGTACCACCTTTCACCCTAAGTTTTTCTCCATCAAAACACCATTATTGCTTTTCTAGCTTCAATCCATTTCAACCAGTGAAAGGGACCAGCTGATTCAGAGATGCAGTGAATTGGCACGATGCAAACAGCAATAAGCAACCACGTTTTTTACTAGGAGACAATATGCTAACCTGAAGTTACACACCATTATGATTATAGTGCTATTAATATGAAACACTTCAAAAAACCCACTAGCTTAAAGGAATATCTTTTTGCCGTTAGCTCCTGGCATTTACTAATAAGAGATAACCTAGTGACTGTCAGTTGAGATCAGTTCTAGCTCCACCAAGCAAGACAAGCTAGGAGATCCCACATGTAGGGGTAATTTCCTCCCTGACAAGGACACAATCACATAGCACCTTTTCAGATTCAGTGACAGTAACAAGAAGTGTATCTCAAAAAAAATACAAGGTGGAAAGATAAACCTGAGAACAGCTCAAAAAGGAGAGTGTGCAAACCATGTGCAGCAGACAGTAAGAGCCAGCATAGAGCAATAAAGCCTCCTACAACAAAGCTCAGACCAAGTGTAGAGGACAGGAACTGCACCTTTATAGAGCCCACAGGTCCATTGAAGGTGAAGTCCTAGGTGAGGCTCTTCAGAGCAATTAGAGCCTATTGGTGCACTCAATTACAACCAGACTCCTTTTAAGACAACTCTTGACACATATTTTTTTGTGGATCAGGGTTGTAGTCTATTTTCTTGGTATGAAAAGACAGACCTTACAAAACTGAGAAATGTAAGAGCTGTTTTCCACCAAGGAATAACAGAAAGCAGCCCAACTCATGAGCTTTCTACTGGGTAACCAGATGTTTAAAATAGGAGGAAACTCTACCCATAACCCCAGCTGCTGAGGTGTGAATTCCATGGCTCTCAGAAGTAAATCTGAGAGAAGGAGCAACAGGGAAAGAAAGCATGAGAACATTTCAAGAAAGGATGCTACACATGAGTCTGATGGTTGTGAGCAAAGGAGTTATCTTCCACTACTTCTTCCGTGCTCAAAGAAAGATGAACACATACAGAAGCAATACCTTTGAACCTTAACTTGCTTTTTGCTGCTAATAGGCAAAACATGTAAAGAAACAAACTTCATCTCATGATCTGGGTGAAATAAGAGTTGCTGTATTTAGCAGCAGTAATTCTTTAATTGATGAGTAACCTGATGTCTATATCCTTGTAGACCTGATGTTAGCACTTTTAAGTAATCAAAATTGCAAAAATGTTCATTGTCCAGAAAATAGAAATCTTAAAGATCTCTTAAACTGGATACCCAGCACCATTGAGTAATGATGGGTTTCAGTGAATATTCTTCAATGCTGCAGAGCTCAGAATAATAAACTTCAAGGGGCTTTGATTTCTTCTTATTACCTCATAGATATATTGCTTCCCATAGGAAAAGTAAGTCTAAGAAACCTGTGTATGTGTCATCAAGTGTGGGGCAGGAACAGAGAAGACCATTGCAATATTTACGCAGCAGGGGCAGCCAGAAAAGTCAGCTTGATAGTTGATAATGAAGATCAAGTCAATTCCAAGGTCAGATTTCAAATGCACCTTAAGAAAAGAATTTTTTTTCCTAATATTATGCAAGTAATAAATCGAAAATCTTAACATGAACGCTGATAGCAATTGGCATATATTCCTTTGTAAGATTATATGGCATATTACTGTAGATAGTAAAAACCTTTAGCTGTAAAAAAG
This sequence comes from Mesitornis unicolor, assembly GCF_000695765.1. Taxonomy (NCBI): domain Eukaryota; kingdom Metazoa; phylum Chordata; class Aves; order Mesitornithiformes; family Mesitornithidae; genus Mesitornis; species Mesitornis unicolor. The sequence goes on from NW_010202339.1 coordinate 75,783, forward strand.
GTCAGAGTGAATCTCAATTTCATACACCTGACAGTATATTTTAGAGGATAACCTGCACATTTCATACCTTTTGCAGATGTTGAGGATGACTGTCTCTAAACTGTTTTCTCCTAGTGGGTGGTAGATTGATTCCTGTGTGTTTTATATTCAAATATGTGAAATAAAACCACTAAGGTAAAATAAATTGCTTCTCAGCCATTCCAGAGCTGTGGGACTGTGAACATTTGATCAGAGCAATGAACACAAATATAACGGCAATAAGAAGGTGGGATTCTTATCCACCTGAACCCCTTACACCTTCCCACCACTATAAATGCTTTAAAAACGCTGTTGCGACAGGAGAACTGACCTAAATATTTCGGCAGGCTTGATAGGTTTTGTTTAAAGTTCAGAATGAGATGAGATTGTTGTCATTCTGTGAGATAAGTTACAGCACTGATATTTCAATACAACCACCTCTGCAACTACGGTATGGCTACAGGGCTACAGCTTAAAGAAGGGGAGACACTTAATATATCACGCTGTGAAGATCTGAGATAAGAAAAAATAATGTTTTTTTCTGAGAAAGAAGGCTAAGGAATTGGTCTGGATGAGATGATAAGCAGATAGGAAATCTGCAGCTCTGGCTACTTGGGACCGCCTCAGGCAAGCAGGGATTTACACGTGCGCTTTATATGATCTCACAAAGGGCTCATTGAGTTTGGTTGGAGTTAAGGTACACCAGATCAAAGCCCACTCATCTTTCTGATCTAGTTCTGGTTCCAATCAGAATATTTTTGAACATGTCCAGCTCTTTAAGCCCCTAATGTGCTCACATTTTGAACTAATGCAGAGCAGAAAAATACCATCTATCATGCTGGAAAAAACACACATATTGCATGTGTATTTGTATTCATTTTTCAAACTATTTCTATTTCCTTTCACCCTACAAAGGCTTAATGGTTTCACCATGAATACTTGTCCATTCACATGCAGATTTAGTATGCAGATAAAATATGACAGAATTTTCCACAAAGAGGAGATTGTATTTTATGCTCTGACATGCCTATTCTTTTCTTCCTGGGATGTTAGGTGCTTTTTAAAGACAGAAGAGATAAATCTAATATGGAAACTTTTAGTTCAGAGGGGAAATGTGGCTGCCTTTTAAAAAGTGAAGGGAAAATATTACGATAACAAAGAAAGTAATTAATAATACTTAGCATTTACAAACTGCTTTTCAGCCAAGTGTCTCAAAAGCATTTTGCAAACAGTAGTTAAGGCTCAAAACAATCCTTTGTGATAAGATAGCATTCTTTTTCAAATAGGTGATCTCTATCCAAAAATAAGAAGAACCTGCATTTTCTGTAGCAGAGGGAAGGCCAGTACCTGTAAGAGCATGTATTTTGGGGCAAATGTGAGAGATGGAAGCACACAGAAGATCTGAAAAGGTATTAGCTCAAGAGTATGGGAGACAGGAAGTGCCAAAGATGTAGATGAAGCTGAACATCTACAACAAGGTTTGAATTGTGGATGGTGCCTTGGTGGTAAAGCAGTCAGATGAAAAGTTGTCATGTATACCAGTTCTGGTTGAGTCTTCCTGCCCATTCCCTGCCAGGCTCTATGGTTCTTGAATGAATATTATCTTCTAATAATTAAATTGATTGCCAGATTAATTTGTATAAGAGGAAATCGAAGGTCATGCAATGGTAGTCCTAAGGGTGGAAGTGTGGTAGCAATGGCACCTGAGTGAGTCATAGCCAGACCTCCATATTTATGGAGGGAAACTGGATCGATAAAAAAATCCTAAGAGGTAAGTGCAAGAGTGAGCTCAGGGTCTGGAGGTGCAGGTCAATATGGCATTTGGTAGCCCCAGAGGGGCATAGAGAGAGAAAGAGGAAGGAGTTAGTAGCAACACAGACTGCATGTGTGAGGATTTTACATTCCTCCAGCTCTTTGGGACTTGGCCCAGATGATCAGGTCTATTTAGATGCATTTGCAGATTGGAAATATAATTTCCTGGCATCACCTTGTATTGTTACAACCAGGGAGGTGGAAGGGTTGAAGATTTTTTTTGGGGGGGGTCATGGTCCATTTGCATATATTAATAATTCCTTTGTGGCAAATAAGGGAACACAAAATGATATGGCCATACATTAATGGCCACTCGCTTTCAGAAATGCTTCATTTTTTCAAGATGTGCTAGCTTGGATGCTGCATGGAAGTTATTCAAGTTCTCTGTGCTCCCCCTACTGTAGGCAGAGCTTGCAATTAATATACCTAGTAGACATGGGAAAAAATGCAGGGTGAACAGCTTTTTTGACATGCAAGTGTACAATGGCTATGTTGATCCACAAATAGAATCCAAGGCAGCTTAACATGTCATGTGTGCACATTACTCTTGTGAAACTTCTGAACCTAAAATCTTAGCTCCATGGGTAAGCTATTGATCATGGGGACCTGATTCTTTTCCCACTACTAAGTATTTGTAGTTAAGTCTTGAACAAAATTACTTTTAAATAGATTGGTTTTTAACTTTCTGAACCCAAAGGTCTTTGAATTCTCTGTCGCTCATCAGAATATTTCCACAAGCACTCATATCTGGCTAGATATCTTGAGAAGGACAGGAGGTGATTAAAAGGAAAATGCCTGACATGCCTCTGGTGTTTCACTTCGTATTCTGGGAATTAACACAAACCTACTTTCATTGCCCTTTGAAGCAGGTATGTTGGACTGCGAAAGGGAGTGCTACCTCTGTGGTTGCCACTATGGAGCTAGAAATATTCATTAAGTGGAGAAGGATTCATAGTTTTAATTACCAATGTGCCCAAAAAAAGCATTTCTGCATAAACATTGAGAAAATATCAGAAGTTTCTTGAAAAGAATTATTATTATTCATTTATATTTCATTTCAGTCTCTGATGCTTGGCTATGCTATCTGCTGTACATAATGTTATTGCAGATGCTTTGCACTTCATGGCTTACAGACTGGTATCTGTCCAGGGATGATACTTCACCACAGATCAGAGACTGGCTTGTACAGCTACTTGGATTTAGAGAAGCCTGGTGTGGGTCTAACTGCTATTTGGACTCTTAAACCAAGGCCATCTTCAGCACCATGTTGCTGTGCCAGGTCTCGCCTCAATGCTTTTCTCAGCCTGCATCCTTCTATTCTAATTCCCTAGCTTCTTCAAGTTAGTTTTGCTTGACTACTAGTTGTGCCTCTACTTCCCACTGTGAACTGCTACATCTCCTGGCTCCTTAGCTTCTAGATCTCAACTAGTCCTTGATAGCGGTTTCCACCTCTGGCTGTACCATATACAGAGAGACAGATGAGATGATGCAGTGACTGCCTCTTCCTCTGGGAGCAAAAGCTCAAACTCAGATGCCCAGAGCAGTTCTGCACTTTATGAAACTCATGACACCTTAATATCTTTGCACATTTGACCCATCTCCCAAATTTGTTTGAGTTTAAACAATGTGTGCAAAGATTATTGACAATGGTTTTGGGAAAGGAATGACAAACACAGCACAGACACCAGATTAGAAATGATGTTGCCTGTTCTGCATCTGTGAGCATGCACAATCTGGAAGTAACCAGGAAAGAGCCCAGAAGGGCACAGCTATGCCCAAAGTGAGTGGAAATCCTTAGAAAATGTCTTTCTGCTCTTTGTGCACAGCGCTGAAAATGTTCAGTTGATGAGACTTGGCTTGAAATGAAAGTTGGTATATTTCCCAGCTTGCTTGTAATTATATGCCCTTATTATGAAGAGATATGGAATTATAATGTGACTAATTGCAGTTCCGTTACCGAGACAAAATGTATTTTCTCCTATTGTCTTTCTGAACATTTAGCATTTTATGGGTTAGCCACTAGTTTATTCCCACTTAGCAAAGGGTTCAATTAGCAGGTCAATGAGAACAGAGTTAATGGATGACCATACAACCCTACCTATTATAACGATGAGGAGGGGCTCCTGTGCTAGAGAGCAGAACTTCAGTTCAACTGATCTCATTTATTAGGGCAACAGTTCTCTGCAGCTTTGATGAGTTTAAGTTCCATTAGGGGCTTTAATTAATTTGAAAGAACCATGTGATGAATTTCTAATCCATCACACAGATGGTTTGTTACCAGCAATAAGGTGGGGTAATTACTGACATCCTATTCTGTTTCTGACCTTTGTAAAGGGGTAGAAGGAACTGTGGCTGCCTAAAAATGCTGAAGAAATTTAATTTGTGTTTATACTCATCAAGTAAGAATGCTTTTAGAATAAGGATAGTAAATGGTTGACATCTGTAGATACTGAAGTCATGTGGCTAGGAAAATGATATGAAACTTAAGTCTAGTCAACAGTTGTGCATCCACAGGAAAAGAATGTGAAAGAGAGTAGTTACACTCAAAATCTACTTCAAGAGCTGTCCTTATCTGCTTAGAAAGCCAGGTTTTCTGTGTGCCCACTGCGAAATATCTCGACTTCGGGTTATTGAACATTCATTATGAACCGCTTGTGAGTCACCTCTAAGAAAGCTTTCTACTGAATTTTGTTTAATATCGAGAACTGCAGCTTGTTTGCAAACTATTTTTTCTTATTTTTAACAAGAATAAAACAGATTTTGATAATGACAAATTGTTCTCGTCCTTGTAGTAATTCAGTTGTTCTCAGGCCCGCTAGGTCAGACTGTCCATGAAGCCAGACTAAGATCTCAAAGAGATATAAAAGCAACAAGTACAGAAACGGATGCTGTGAAAATCCTAGGGTTAGTTTCCTTGTCACAAAAGACTGCCACTACAACTGAAATTTGTATGTCAGTAAAAAGAGATAGATTACTTTTCCTTACAGAGCAGGAAAGATTTGCATGACTGCCTTCAGATGCAATAAACTGTGATGCTGATCATGTTTCTTACATGTAATATGTATAGATTTGCTAGTTTATGATATGGTTCTACTTGCACAGAAGAGTCAAATTCCTGCT